>NW_011888864.1:5698780-5704677 GCF_000151845.1 Pteropus vampyrus | reverse complement strand
CTTCTCTAAAGTAACCATTTAAAAATGACATCTATTGTCCAAATCATTTATATTATATATGGCTATTGGTAGCCAATTTAGTGTAACCTCAATCATGATTTCACAGTATCCTAGGGTGTCACTAATTATTTCAAAGTATCTCAAAATCCTGCTGCCATCTGCCAAGGATCTTCAAAATAAAATTAATTTTAATGAATAACATAATGCCTTACATTTGTACGATGCTTTAGGGTTTTAGAATGCTTGATTCCATTCGTTTTCTAAGATAAATAAGTCATACAGCACTGGAGAGTTATTTGTAAAAATTAGACATGTACACTATTTGAAGAGTTGTCAATTTAAAATATTTGCGATTACTGAGTTATATGTTCACAAGACATTTCCATAAACCACTACCAGGATGTTAGTGAATATTGGATGGGATAAGACATACTAACTAAAGCTTGATTCCTGCATTTGAATCTCAGATCTCCCACTTACTAGCTTTGTGAACTTGAACAAAATATTTAATCTCTCTGGCCATAATTTTGTCATCAGCAGAATATCTACTTTTATGGAAGTGGTGAGTTTTGAGTAAGAAGTTTGTAAAGTGCTTGAGGTGAGGCCTTTGGATCTTCATTTGTAAGAAATCAGTTTAAAATGCACCAGGACTGGGAATTAGGATATATTTTGACACAATGTAGAATTAGTATCTAGTTTAAGAAATGGATACCAAAAAATATAACATATTACTGGTGTTATGAGTCAAGTATAGGAATATTCTACATGTTTCTCGTTATAATGAGGGGATAGGACAAGCATTTGTTTATTCAAACTACTTATTAATTAGGGTAAATGTTAAAAATACATAATTTTTTTTTAACCAGGGAAGGACATGATAGGACCTAATGTATAATTAAATCCATAGTATCATCAACTGTGTCTTTTAAGTTTACTTATCAACTGTGTTTTAGATTTCGTCTATATTACTTCAAGTCTTATACTCACAGGACACTGATAATTTTTATTTTTGGCCTAGTGTTGAATTTCTCAACCTTGGCAATAGTAACGTTTCAAATTCAATAATTCTTTGTTGTAGGAGACTGCTCTGTGTCTTATCTGATGTTAACAGCATCCCTGGCCTTTGCCCACTAGATGCCAGAGCGCCTTCCCAGATATTGTCTCCAGACCAAAATTGTCTCCAGACATTGCTAAATGGCCATAGAGGGTGGGAAGGGGTCAGATCACTCCAAGTTGTAAACCACTGGCCTAGATGACTGTAATAGTTGGGGTTTCAGAGTTTTCTTTCTCATGTCACTAATAAGTATAATGATCTAGAGATGAAATCTCTATATCAGATGTGATACTTCTCAGTGGCCTGGAGCTTACATCTTGACCAACTCAAATGCCTTATGCAGAGAAAATAACAGCAAACTTTAGCTAGTTTCATGTTTGATTTGCTTGAGGAACATGTTTAACCATTGGCTGTGTGGGAGTGTTGTAAGTGTTACTCTTTCTTAGTTTCCCCCATGTTGGATCATAAACCAGATCTGCTGTAGACAGCCATTCAGGAAAGTTAGGGCAAGCTCTGGTTTGTGTAATTGCATTCTGTTTATTTGGATCCCTTTTCCCATTGGAGTATCTGTACTGTTATTGTTTACTAAAGACACTCTCATCCAGATTCAGTAGTGCCAGTGTGCAGTTAATACCTGATCTCCGAAGCTACTGCACTTCATATGGCCCTCAGTTTTGTAATCTTCCTGGTGATATGTATCAAATCTTCCTGGTGATATGTATCAAATAGAGTATGTTACAAGCATTACCTCACAGTGGCATCTGCAAAGAAGTATTTTTCTGTTCTTTTCCAGCTAGCATTTAATAGTATAGCTCATTAATATTTTGTGGCACTTTCCACCAGTGCATGGGAAGTATATGGCAAGATGCCTGGCAAAGCATGCAGGGGTCAAATAGTAGTCAGTATTTCAGGTGTGTATTCCGAGAGGTAGGTTTCCCAAGCCAGCGTGTTTTGTATGGTATAAATTCTCAAGATTGTGGGGGACAGCTAAGGTAATTACTAAGATATCAGTGTTAATTACCAAGGTAATTACCAAGCATCAGGGAAACTGGAACAGTGAAGTGCCCTTGTTTGAAATAGAACCCCTGCCTAATTTAAGGGTAGGGAATTAATTAGTGTGTAAGTTCTAACAGTTACCCTCTGAGTCCTATGTGTCTGAGAACCTCACCACTCCTGTCATGTCTCAGCTGCTCAATAAATCAGTCTTTAAAATGATGGCCAACGAGACAGTGCTCCCCACGTGCCTACAGTGTGCCCAATGCTTTATGCCTGTCACCTCATTTAGTTCTCAACCATAGTAAGAACAGCCACAGGATTCACACCTCGATCTGAGGGAAAACTCTGGCTTCCTTCACACTAGCATCTGTGCGGTTGGGATTTAGGTCTTCCAGTGGCCCTTTGCACTTCTTTATTATTCCCTTTGCATGTCCTCATTCATCCTGACTGCCTGGTGGAGAGCAGCTGGGGGGAGTGGGCAGGGGACTAACCTTCCTCTTCTGTGTTCTGACTCAGAGCCCAGCTACTTAATGGGGTAGAGTGCTAACCGTCCAGCTTCCCCTGCTTCCCCATGTGAATTACTTTTGTGTTAAGGGGCAGGGGGTGTTTTTTTTTTTTTTTTTTAAGTAATATAATATTTTTCCAAGTAATCATTCTGGATGTTAAAAATACGTTAAAATTGCAATTTGATATATTTGATTTTTAAAGCCTTTCATCTCAATTGGAATGTAAGAAAACTCTAGCTAATATTTAAGGTGTTTAGGGTGTGGAATACATGTTAGTGTGTTGTGAAAAGATTAATTATTTTTTTTTTAAGTGTTTAAGCCCTCTCTCTCTCTACTCTCTACCATTTTATTCAAAAAAAACTCTGAGCCCCACTGAAGGATTTTAGGAATAACACAGGTAGTTTTTGAAATATGGGTGCCGGACAGTATTTTGCATTGCAAGTCTAGACGAGGCAGTTTCTCAACCTAGGCAATTTTGATCCCTCAAGTACATTTGACAATGTCTGGAGACATTTGGTTGTTACAAGTAATGGGCTGCTACTGGAATCTAGTGGGTAGATTTCCTTAAATTTTTTGCAAGCATCACCAGGGATGGTTCTCAATATCCTACAATAAACAAGACAGCCCCATACAAAAGAATTATCTAACCTAAAATGTCAGTAGTGCTGAAGTTGAGAGTTCTGGTGCATATAAATATCTGTGAGCATCTCCCCAACCCTTCACAAAGCTCTCTAACACTCTACAAACTTAGTCTTATATGTCCCCTGGATAGGTAATCCAAGCTCTTCTACCCTATTCATTCTAGATCATCTCACTCAGCCTTAGTTTGTACATTGAAAGAACTGCAGGCATCTCGATCATATTAGAGAAAGAACTGGGTCCCCTGTACATAAATGTCACATATATTGTTTTACTGTTTTATTCTATGTGTGTACATTTAGGTCTTCACAAAATTTTTACCAACATATCATTCCTATAAATGAAGTTTTTTCTTAATCAATATTTGCAGTTATGTTCCACAGGACTTTAATGTTTTTTATATTTTTGATTGTATCTAAATTCCTTTACAAAAAGAACAAACTTTTTACATTCGATTATTGCTCATCAGTAGTTTTCTTGTTGGATCATCTCTGTTAATGCCACAGTGACTTAAAGTAGAAGATAAATTAGATATCGTTATATCGATTTATCTATTTATTGAAAATAAACCTATGTGTGCACACAGCATGTCTGATCTTTTGATAAAGCCTGTGTCTCCTGGCCCCTGTGTTCGGAAGGCAAGGGTATAGGAAGTACGAGTGCTGCTCAGGCAGCTGCCCAGTGGCCTCGCTCCCTCAGTGACCCGCTGCTGTTGATCTGTCTTCTGGCCTTGGGTGGTTCCACAGATCTGATCTTGACTTTTAGGGTGTTCTGAAATATACTTGCAGGATTTTAATTTATGGAGGTGACCGAGTGCCAATACAGAGAGCTTAATGTCATTGAAATAGTCACTTATATTTTCCGAGGACATCCCATACCGTGCATGGCCATTGGGAAAGCCCCAGGGTCGATCAGGAGGCAAAAGGAGCAAGGGGAAAGCATGGGCAGGAGCTTTATTTGAAGTTTCTGAAGGAAAGGCAAGGTTGGGCAGGATAAACAGTTTAAGATTGTCAAGTTTTATTAATGTCTGTGGGCTTTGGGCCATGGGGAAGGTCTCTAGGTGTCTGGTTTGGTGTGCGAGTTAGCTAAAAGGGGTGGTTAGCTTGCACATGCTCCCAAGTAAGTTCTTTCCTATCTTTAGGAGTTAGCTAGCCCTAGACGGGGTAGTCTTGCCCCAGGTTTGTAAGGCCCCTAAGATGTCAAAACATTATAAGATACAGAAAAAAAATTAAAAATGATATAATGTATCCACAGAGAACCCATATATTGATCCAAGGGAACTGATGGACAGTAACTAAACTCACAAACGTTGTCGTCTAAACCACAGTGTGCATTTGTTAATTTGAGGCAAGGCATATTTCTTCTAGCAGCCTAATCTTTTAAGTCTTCCCTCCGGATTATTGGCTGATTAGCGATATCAGAAAAATTAGGAAGCTAGTCAGAATAATTTCAGAACTAGTGTAGTTTACATGGCAATCAGAACACAGAGAGACCTAGAATATCTATGCTGTGCTGACACTTGGTGATTCTCTTATAACCTTCAACAAAAACACCCTCCATTATCCACCTCCTTGCCTTCCCTTTTCTATGCCTTAGCACTGCTGTTCACCTTCCCACAGAAAAGACTCAGTGCAGTTGATCAGGGTGCAGCTACCTGAACTATAATTACAGACCTAAACTATACAAAACTATAGTCCTGCTTCTCTCAGGCTAACACTTAGATCACTTTATTGGAATTTTAAGTGTCCCCAAATTCTTTGGTCATGCACTTTCACAGATGGTTAGTTAGAGCACTTCTTTGTGGAGCATTACATGCATAGCTCGCAGAAGCTCTTGTGAATTTTCCATTTCTTAGGTAACATCCTCTGTAGTACATATACCCAGACAGAAAAAATGTTTCATAGCAGGAGCCCTGCAAGATCTCATTTCTAGTCCCAGTAATGCTTTAAACTGGTTGTGTGACCTTCCTAAACCTCCGTTTTCTTTGTTGTAAAATGAAAGGTTGGGGTCAGTGACCTCTAAGGTCTTTCCCAGCGTCATCCTGCTCTGAGAATGATTACATTTGTCACAATATGCAGTTTGCTTTGCAACAGTAGCAAAATATCACACATGCTACTTATTATCATTGTCTATCTTTTGATTTCCTTGAATTTTTCTGTCTCATTTTGGGAGACATCACTAGCTTATCACACAATGATATTGTGTCCTGTCACTTAATTTCTGGGAACAGCACATTGTGCTGCTACGGGCTCAGTGCTAATAATCAAGATTATATGTTCTGCTTACTGCGATTTTTTTGTGGTTTCTGGGGGAAAATGCAGATGCTTTTCAATTATTCTAAGGGAATTTTGATTAACCCCCTGGGTAGAGTTCTCTCTACCACCTGCCATGGAGAAAGGAGTTTTATTGAACAGAAGGTATAGAATTGAATTGCTCATATTTGTTTTCTTTCTGGTACCTATAGTATTATTTCAAGCTAAAGAATTTTAATAAATATTTAATAAATATCTGTCTAAAATAGCTTGAAACTATTAGAAACTAAACCTCTTTTGTTTTTCAATTTCAAATGCAGATAAGTTAATATGACTTTTAAGTGGAATTTCCAAGTTAAAGACTCACATTTTTCTTTGTGTAAAAAGTAGTTATTTTTGACTAGAACAGTCAGCATCCTGCTTACTATATAATTCTGAGTATTAGCCTTT
>NW_011888864.1:5690821-5698730 GCF_000151845.1 Pteropus vampyrus | reverse complement strand
AGGACATCCCATACCGTGCATGGCCATTGGGAAAGCCCCAGGGTCGATCAGGAGGCAAAAGGAGCAAGGGGAAAGCATGGGCAGGAGCTTTATTTGAAGTTTCTGAAGGAAAGGCAAGGTTGGGCAGGATAAACAGTTTAAGATTGTCAAGTTTTATTAATGTCTGTGGGCTTTGGGCCATGGGGAAGGTCTCTAGGTGTCTGGTTTGGTGTGCGAGTTAGCTAAAAGGGGTGGTTAGCTTGCACATGCTCCCAAGTAAGTTCTTTCCTATCTTTAGGAGTTAGCTAGCCCTAGACGGGGTAGTCTTGCCCCAGGTTTGTAAGGCCCCTAAGATGTCAAAACATTATAAGATACAGAAAAAAAATTAAAAATGATATAATGTATCCACAGAGAACCCATATATTGATCCAAGGGAACTGATGGACAGTAACTAAACTCACAAACGTTGTCGTCTAAACCACAGTGTGCATTTGTTAATTTGAGGCAAGGCATATTTCTTCTAGCAGCCTAATCTTTTAAGTCTTCCCTCCGGATTATTGGCTGATTAGCGATATCAGAAAAATTAGGAAGCTAGTCAGAATAATTTCAGAACTAGTGTAGTTTACATGGCAATCAGAACACAGAGAGACCTAGAATATCTATGCTGTGCTGACACTTGGTGATTCTCTTATAACCTTCAACAAAAACACCCTCCATTATCCACCTCCTTGCCTTCCCTTTTCTATGCCTTAGCACTGCTGTTCACCTTCCCACAGAAAAGACTCAGTGCAGTTGATCAGGGTGCAGCTACCTGAACTATAATTACAGACCTAAACTATACAAAACTATAGTCCTGCTTCTCTCAGGCTAACACTTAGATCACTTTATTGGAATTTTAAGTGTCCCCAAATTCTTTGGTCATGCACTTTCACAGATGGTTAGTTAGAGCACTTCTTTGTGGAGCATTACATGCATAGCTCGCAGAAGCTCTTGTGAATTTTCCATTTCTTAGGTAACATCCTCTGTAGTACATATACCCAGACAGAAAAAATGTTTCATAGCAGGAGCCCTGCAAGATCTCATTTCTAGTCCCAGTAATGCTTTAAACTGGTTGTGTGACCTTCCTAAACCTCCGTTTTCTTTGTTGTAAAATGAAAGGTTGGGGTCAGTGACCTCTAAGGTCTTTCCCAGCGTCATCCTGCTCTGAGAATGATTACATTTGTCACAATATGCAGTTTGCTTTGCAACAGTAGCAAAATATCACACATGCTACTTATTATCATTGTCTATCTTTTGATTTCCTTGAATTTTTCTGTCTCATTTTGGGAGACATCACTAGCTTATCACACAATGATATTGTGTCCTGTCACTTAATTTCTGGGAACAGCACATTGTGCTGCTACGGGCTCAGTGCTAATAATCAAGATTATATGTTCTGCTTACTGCGATTTTTTTGTGGTTTCTGGGGGAAAATGCAGATGCTTTTCAATTATTCTAAGGGAATTTTGATTAACCCCCTGGGTAGAGTTCTCTCTACCACCTGCCATGGAGAAAGGAGTTTTATTGAACAGAAGGTATAGAATTGAATTGCTCATATTTGTTTTCTTTCTGGTACCTATAGTATTATTTCAAGCTAAAGAATTTTAATAAATATTTAATAAATATCTGTCTAAAATAGCTTGAAACTATTAGAAACTAAACCTCTTTTGTTTTTCAATTTCAAATGCAGATAAGTTAATATGACTTTTAAGTGGAATTTCCAAGTTAAAGACTCACATTTTTCTTTGTGTAAAAAGTAGTTATTTTTGACTAGAACAGTCAGCATCCTGCTTACTATATAATTCTGAGTATTAGCCTTTGGAAGCAGTTTCCTTGAATTTATTGCAACATTGCTATTTTTTTTGTTGTTGTTCTTATAGATATTTTACATGTTTACTTTCCTCTCCGGTATGTCCATTTTTACCTTTTGCCTGTTGCCAGAAAACTTCAACTGCTTGATTTATAGAGAATTTTCAAATGGCTGCCTCTAAAGCCTTTTTAAAAAGCAGTTTTTATTGAGATATAATTCACATTCTATGCAAGTTGCCAATTTCAAGTGTACAATTCAGTGGTTTTCAGAAGTCTATTCACAGAGCTGTGCAGCAATCGCCACAGTCAGTTTTAGAGCATTTTTATCAACGCCCCCAAAGAAGCTCCAGACCCAGTATCAATTGTTCTCCATTTTCCTTTAACCCTGCCAGCTCCTGACAGCCACTAATCTTTCTATCTTTATATATTTGCTTATTCTGGACATTTCATATAAACAAAAACAATATGTGATCTTTTGTGACTGGCTTCTTTCACTTAGTGTAATGTTTTCAAAGGTTCATTCATCTTATAGCTTCAGAATTTCATTTTTTTTTTTTTTTTTTTACCAAATAATATTCTGTTGTATGGATATACCACGATTTATTCATTTGTCACTGCGGATATCTGAGTTGTTTCTGTCTTTTTAGCCATTGTAAATAATGCTGTGTATGAACATTCCTGCGTCTGTTTTTGTGTGAATATAACATTTTCTTTTTTCTTGAGTGTATATACCTACAAGTGGGATTTCTGGTTCATATGACAACGCTATGGTTGACTTTTTGAGGAACTTCCAGACTATTTTCCAAAGTAGCTACACCATTTTACATTCCCATCAGCACTGTGTGGGTCATTTAATTTCTCCACATCTTTGTCAACACCTGTTATTATCTTTTTTTAATTGAGGTATAATTGACATATAACATTATATTTCAGATGTACAACATATGATTCAGTATTTGTATATATTGCAAAATGACACCACAGTAAATCTAGTTAACATCCGATGTCTATCTTTTTAATTATAGCCACCACATGGGTGTAAAGGACTTGTTTTTAAATACTCTGTATGCAGGATTCTGTCTTTCCCCTACAATTCATAACTAATGCAAAAGTAGCCAAAACTGTGTACTAGTTGTATTGTTTTGTTTGTTAAAACAAACTTAACCCTTACACTACAACAAAGCACATACATTTTAATTTTTGTACATTTTCTATTACATTGTTGTTTTGTCCTCAAATCAAATGTTTTTGATATTAAGCAAGCAGTTCCTTTCATTCCCCTAGGCTTTTTTTTTTTTTTTAAATAGCACACACTGTGCAGGAAGGTCATTACATAAAGAGAGGAAAGAGCAATAATCAGCATTGAAGAGAAAGTTAATGCTGTTTGTATAATTTTTTTAATAGGCATCTTATATCATTTTGAGATTTAAGCCGACTAATAATATGTTTTGCACATTACTGGGCAGTTTCTTCTTGTTGCCTGTGAACTGATATTTTGCTTTGGAAACTCAAGTAGTGAAAATGTTTGTCAAAGCTTCAAATACTAGTGCTTTAACTCCTTAGTCATTTAGGTATTAATCCTATTCTGTAGACCACCTACATGTGTTTGGAAGGGATATAATAACTGACACTGTATTTAATTAGCACTAATATTGTGCAGAAAGAAAGACATATTAAGTATTTTTCCGAGTCACTAGTTTAAAATTAGCAGAAGTTGGGAAGAAAAAGCCCTTGTCTATGCAGCATTGTTCTTTTGCAGAGACATGGATGTTTGTGATCCATTTACTCACTCAACAAGTATTTGTTGGGTGCATATATAACGTGCCAAACAATGTTCTAGGTGCTGTGAAATGGACCAAGTTCAATAGGACAGAAGTATAAATCACAATAAGTATGAAATGGCAACCAGATGGTGTATACAGTGTAGTAAGTATAAATTCATGTGTGCACAGTCACCTTTCTTAGCTCCTCATAGCAAAACTGAAGGACACTGAGTTCCGTCCTCGGAGTACCCCTGTTGGATGAGGGGGAGGGAAGTTGTATAAGGGGCAGGATAAAGACTTTGGATTCTAAATTTTTTTACCTTTTTTCTGCCTTTTTAAAATAAGAACCCTTTTTTGTTTTGTGGTCTTAAGTCTCTTTCCACAAATGTAAAGATCTTGCTTCCTTTCTTGAATTTCCTTTTGGATTTTATAGTTATTATGTATTCAATTATGTATTTGCCATCTGTTTGTAAACAAAAAGTAATTTACATGTTGATAATGGCGGTTATGTATGTGTGGGGGCACGGGGCATATGGGAAATCTCTGTATCTTCCACGTAATTTTGTTTAAACCTAAACTATTCTAAAGAGTTAAAGTCTGTTTTTAAAAAAATATAGGGTAGTGATTGAGGGAACACGACTTTAAAGTCAGGCAGGCACTTATTTCTTGGCTATTTGATCTTAGTCTTATTAACTCTCTCTAAGCTCATTCCCTGGCCTATGAAAATGAGAGAAATAATACCATCTAACTCATTGGCTATTCATGAGAATTAAATGAGAGAATGCATGCATGACACTTAGTATATATAGTTCCTGGCACAAGGTAATGACTCAGATTTAACTAGCATTGTGGAAATATATTTCACAGCCAGGAGTTAAGTTTAATTCACCTTTATGAGACACGATCCTGGGAGCTTTCTAGTTGACATAGCTGTTTCCTAAAGGCAACTAATTTAAATCTAGAGTCTCTAACTCCCACAGCGTGACTCGTTCTCAGTTTCTTCATTCTAATACGAACATTTCTGTAATACTCAGTCTTTTTCCCTGAAATATCTAGCACGTGGATGCCCCAGGTAGTTTGTCAGCTAGGTAGAGGGGTGGGGATGACAGCCGCCCTGTAACAGGCTCGGTGGGGAATGGGAGTGTGGTCGTGGAAACCAGAGGAGCACTTTGGCGGTGGAAGGGAAGGCAGTAATCAGAAGGGATGCAGAGTCAAGGGAGAATTTGTTTTCACACTGGGGGTGACTCAGGCTTGTTTTTAGGCTGAAGAGAAGGAGCTCATGGAAAGGAAAAAAAGTATAGTTGATGAACAGTGCCCCAGGGGATGGGAGAAAGAGCAGGTCGAAGTGGAATGCCTCATGGCGAACTGGAAGAAAGCCACCTCTTTAGGCTGGTGGGACAGCGGTAAGGACGAGCACACAGCGAGGAGCGCTGGTCAGGCGGCAGGCTGTTGTTTAAGGAGCCCTGTGGTCTCCCTTTGCCCTTGTGAAAGCGGTCATCTATTTAGTAGTAGTTATTCTGCCGACATGACAAGCTTTTCTACTTCAAAATACCAGTTTTTGCACTAATTTATTTTACCTTACACTCTTTAGAGTGAAGATTCCTACTATTTTAAAGCTACATACCTTAGGTACTGTTATGTATTTGTTATCTAATGTTTCTTATGATGGAATTAACAAAAAAGTGGCTAAATTATTCAAATTTGACTTTGTACTAACATCACACTTGGCTTACTCAATATCCCTCAACATCAGTAAAAGATGAATTTGGCCTAGACTGGTCTTTTCCTTCATTCATCACTTAAAAAAAAAAAAAGAGTGGTGAGAACAAGCCATCTTTTACTTTTATAATTTTTAATCCATCATTAAAAGTACAACTTGCTTTATGATCTAAAGAAATACCATCTAAGTCTTTATATTAGGAACAAAAGTGAGGCTTTCAGGAAAAAAAAAAGAGCAGAGCTTAATCTGCATTAGCCCTTTGATGTATTTCTAGATTTTAAAAAGCTTCCCGCCGTTTCCAGCCACACTGAGACAGACCGAGTCATATGTCCAGTAATGCTGCTGTCCTTTCTCTTCTCAGCACACACTGAGCTAGAGACACTTTTTGTGAGTGGGCCAGGGTCTGCCATAACCCCTTGACACATCACTACAGGTGTTGGCTCCTTGGGAACTTCACTTCTCATTACTCGTCCAGGTCGAAGACTCTTAAGTAAATGATTAGTTTGGGAAAATAAACTACATCACTTTTTGCTCTTCTTTTGAATGTTTCTTTAAGATGTGACTGTTATTGATGTATCTAAGGGACTTTATTAATTGAGAAAAAGAAGAATGCTAGCTGAAACAAGGCACGAAATCCTATTGTTTGAATTCTTGCCATTTTTAGTCCTTTTATTTCTTCATTTCCTGTAACCTAGCGTTTGATTTTAGAGAAGTTGTTGAACTTTATCAGCTTCTTGATAAGCACATTTTCTTATGTCGTGATCATGAGAAGTGATGGGTTCATGTATGTTTTTAATACTCTTTCTACTGATCGACATGATTGTCAGAAGTAGCGCTTTGGGCTAGCTAGTCTCATATATGGAGGAAAACAATTTGGGTTTCAGTTTCACAAATGAAAAAACAAAACAAGGAAAAGGAAGCAATTCGTTAGCAGTTGGCCACTGTGCTGAGTAGGATAACCTGCCTTCAAAGATTTTTGTTTCGAGCTCTGTAATATAATGTTTAATAGTTTACTTCAAAGGACCTCACTACAAGAAAATAGGCAGCTTTCCTGGTATTCTTGTTCCTGGTTCAGTTTTACTATAAGTAGCTCATATCCGGTTTTCTGTGGTCTCAGATGGTCATTTGTGTTTATGATCCTAATGCTGAAACTGTAAGAACTGTGGCCCTATTTTAAGTCATTGGCAAATAGGGGTCTGCGGGAACTGATTGAGGCCCTCCTGAAACCTTTGACACTTTGACCCATCCTAAGGAAAGTACTCAGATGCTATAAGCAGTATGCATTGGATTATGTCCTCCAAAAATAGAAAACTACTAAGGAAGGAATAGAAAAACTCATCAACATGACCTAAAGTTTTTGATGTATTGTGATCACTCCTGTACTCCCGTTCTAAACTTCTAAACATTGTGTTCAGTATCCTTGAGATAAAAGCCTGAGGTTACAAACAAAGATCATTGGAGATGTTTGAATTTTTTTCTTCCTGTAGATATATTTGGCATATGTAGAATTTGAGAGCCAATAATATTAATTTCTTCTAGACATTACCAGATATAAAATAAATAGTTGGAACTCAGAAGAAACTAGTGAAAGTCAGAAAGCAGCATTGTTTTTTTCACTATAAATTTTATTGTATACTGGTTCTGGGTGGAGCCTGGTCATATCCATTTTGAAGCTGCTCCCCCAGTGATTTTGGGGAATACCTCTGTAAAACCATGACTATAAACTCCTGTTAGGTATGATTTGGTTTTGTTTATTTTTTTGCTCACTTTTCGATGCAGTGATAGGACCTAAGGCCGTTCTAAGAAATATAGACTTGAAACAATTTCACACTGGCCGACTCCTCCTCCCACGGCTATTCATTCTCATTCTCTCTCTCTCTCTCTCTCTCTCTCTCTCTCTCTCTCTCTCTCTCTCTCTCTCTTTCTCCCTCCCCGCCCCCACCCTACCACCCTACCCTAATCCCCCCACCCCCACAACACCCCCTCTTCAAAACCAAAGAGAAAGCATTGCTCGAAGATCTAGCAGTCTAGCAGGGATGAAGGGGAGGAAAGGGAGTGAGTGGGTGTATAGAAGGAAGAAACTGTCCCACCCCATTGCTTTCATGATAGTAGAAAAGGCTTATGGATTGGGCCTGTGTTTCTGCATTAGCCACATTATTCTTTGAAGTGCTGGCTATCTCTTTCTCTTCCATCCTTTGTATCCTTGAGCATCTACCCAGAGCCAACTTACTGTGGCAGCTCTAGTGGGAAGTGAGGTGCTCTGACAGTTTCTAGTTGTGGCTTCTGAGACCCAAATTGAACTTGAACACAGCTACTCAATCATGTTATAACAACCATTTACAAATCATCGATTCATGTATATCAAGCATTTCTGGAGTTTAGGTATTACATGGGTCTGTTCCTCGGAGGAAGTAGTCCATACCAACATCCAGTATAAGTAAGTCGTAATTGGTGTTTCTTCTAGAGAATTATACTCTTCTTCAACCAGGCAATCCCAACTCTAGGAATTTATCTCAAGGAATTGTTTTTATTTAGCTACTTCTGCTTTTTGGAGATTCACTGAAGTTTCCTAACCTTATTATCAGGATATGTGTACAGA
>NW_011888864.1:5683346-5689976 GCF_000151845.1 Pteropus vampyrus | reverse complement strand
TTATATTAGCAAGATAATTAGAAACTGCCAGACTGTCCATCAACAGGGGTTTGATTAAAGAAATTATGGTATTCCATATGGTAGAATATTAATATACAGCCATTAAATTATGATTAGGTCAATGTTTATTAACATGGAATGATACAATATGAACTATATTGTGACATGAAAAAGATTAAAATGATATGTATTAGGATAGTAATTTGTTTTAAAAACACGAACTTGGAAGATTCGATCCAGGGATATTAATAGTCATTTAATTTGAATAGAATCTTCTTCGTGCTCTTCTGTTAACATCTGATTTTTTAGAGTGAACATATATTACTTATATATTCAGCATATCAAGGTGCAGAAGTCATACTAATTAAAAGTGGCTGAAATGAATTGATTATTGAGGAAGAGAACAATGAAAGTAAGACATAGATGCTACATACTACAAATAATTACTTTTACTTGTATAATAGACCAAATTAAAAGCATAAAGTTGTGAACTTAATAATAAAACAGTGTCATTACTAAGAACTGAAAAGGAAAAACTGCATTTCTTTAGTAGAGTAACACTCCACATTTCTGGTGTTTGGAAGTATCTCACCATGGCTTTATTTTTTAACCTAGAATAACTGGAAAATACTTGAGAATCACTGAATGGGGTGTAATTAAGAGCATGACTTCAAGTTTATTGACTCTTAATTTACATAGAATTCTAATTGGGGGGTGTGTGTGTTTGCGTGCGTGTGTGTGTGTGTGTGTGTGTGTGATCATTCTACTTCATGCAAATTTAGGAAATGTTAGGTTAAATTAAAGTTTTTTTTAAATTTCAGAACTTATCAGTCTTTAATAAAAACTCCCCCAAACTATAATCTTATAGGAAGTAGTGTTTCAGGTGACTTACAGGGACTTGTCTCAACTTGAATAAGCTACATTATACCTTTTATATTATAGTTCTATAAGTAGGAATTATATGTTTTAGAAAGTTGACCCCACCCAAATGCTTCAAATGCAACAGTACATTTAAAATATAGTTAGTATTTAAATGTGTGTGTGTGTACTAATCTATAGATTTTTAAAAATACTCTTAAAAAACAATAACTCTCTGTCTTGAGGTTTAGGAAATATTGCAAGGGTTATCCCTTGAAGGTTCTCAGTGCATATTAGCATTTTAAAGTTCTTAAGAAGTGCTGTAGTAAAGAAACCTGTTTCCCAACTTTCCCAAATCTCTTTTACCATGGGCCACCTCCTTATCCCCCATCTTTTATTTTTGTTCACATGACCTATTAACAAGCCCTAAAAGTAGTGTTCCTTGGAATACCTTCGGGAGACACTGGTTTGGATCAGGGGCAAACTACGGCTCATCACTTGCTTTTGTAAATAAAGTTTTATTGGAACACAGTCACACCCATTCATTAATGTTTTCTCTGTGGCTGCTTTTACACTACTGAGGCAGATTTGAGTAGTTGTGACAGACACAGTATGATATGCAAAGCCAAAATATTTACTATTTTTCTGGCCCTTGATAGGAAAAGTATATCCACCCTTTCCTAGATGATTAGTTGTACGTAGTTGTATACACAAATTCATTTTTCGCTCTCCTTTTTGTGCTCTAGCACTAACATGTGCAATTTAAAGCTAATATAGGTATGTGTGCGCATATATGTATATATTCTGAAATATTGTAAAATATCAAGTGTTTCAAATACCATCATTAACCAAGGCCAGCCAAACTCATTTATTATATTTGTTGTGTCAAAACAAAATGCACTGAACAATTGAGAAGATAATTTTATCCAGGCTGTTGCAAGAGGGAGAATGGTTATTAATGAGGACTGTCTCAAAAAAAAAAAAAAGGGAAGGACTTGGGTAGAATAGAAGCAGGTACTCAAGTGAGTGAGTCATTGTGAGTCTTGTGGCATTCATGAGGAAGAGTGGACAGTGAGTCTTGTCTAAGTCATATGGGGAGAGTGGCTCTTTGCCTTTAGCCATTCGCCAGGCATAAAAGAGTGGAGAATTCTGCAATCATTTCTATTTTCTGGAAGCATAGGGCTCAGGGAAAATTCAACATTGTCATTTGTCAATGAATTCAAAAAATTTTATTAAATACCTACTTATTTACAGTCCTGGCACTAAAATGTGGTTGTTTTCTAAGGTTCTATCCAAGGTTACCTCTATCTTTTTCTATATTTTATCTTGCATCACTTCTCTTGCCTGTGTCATAGTCAATACAGTTTATGATGAGTCACTACTTATTAAAATAGAGATGGCAGTAATGAAGCCTACTATTATGAATTAGAGCATACATACACATCCAACATTTTTAAAAAGCAAAGTGAAATCTGCGGAGTAATATAACTGGATTGGTTACAAATCACTGTGTTTCCATTGATGTATTACTATACTCTATGAGATATTTTTTCCATCTATAAAATCTTCATAATAAGAATGATTGCCATAAGCCTAGTTTACTTTTTGAATCAGTAACAACAGCACAGATTCCACTCAAGACATCAAGGAAGAATAAGACCTTCGATCTTTGAAGAGAGATTAGTTCCTTTTAGAACATTTACAATTTGATAAATGTTTGAATGGCTTAAATGATAAGAGCTAACATCTGGTTACTATGTACTAGGTAGTCTCCTAAACATTTTTACACTTTGAAATATACTTTTTGAAATATACTTTACAGGCAATAACATTCACCCCTTGTGAATTATAATTCAATGATTTTTAGTAAATTTATAGAGTTGTGCAACCATTAACTACAATTTGAGAACAATTTCATCATCCCAAAAGTTCCTTTCTGTCTGTTTGCAGCCAATCCCTGCTCCTACTGCCAGCCCCAAGGCATCCACTATAAACATTTTATGTTTTTTAACCATTTTCCTCCCCACAGCAATCTATATGATAGGTTACTATAATTTTCTGTTTTACTGGTAAAGGAAGTGAGAGGAGAACACACTTAATAGATTCAAATAGTAAGCCCGGGCTGTCAGGCCCAGGGCGCTCTCAACACTACGAACCTGAGCCTGCAGCAGAATCTCCTGAAGAGCTTGTTAGAGCACTGACAGCGGGGCCCCACCCTTAGAACTCCCTATTCTTTAAATCTGGGGTGGGGCCTGAAAATCTGCATTTCTAACAAGTTCCTGCTGATACTGCTGGTCAAGGGACCTTGCTTTGAGAACCACTGTTCTATACAATCAGGCTTTGTGAGATACACTCTTGTGATGGGTCTGATTTGTATGCTTGGCACAAATTGTACCAAGTATTCTTGACAAGCAAATATTGCTAATTCTAGGGGAAAGAAATGGATGCTATGAGAGTAAGTTATAAACATAACCACTCAATAAATACCCTCTGAAAAGCGATGTTTTTAATCACCCGGAAGTGGCATTGCTGCTGATTTTGTGTGTGTGCCTTATCTGTCAATCGTTTTGCAACTTTCATTCAAATGAATTAACATCTCATGACTACTATTTCCATTTCTGCCTTCTAAAAAGGAAACAGCTATTTACAACAGCAAGAAGCAGACCCAAACTTTGTTCTTAATGCCTCTAGTCACAGGCAAAAATGTAAAGGGCAATTTACCCAAATAGAAGAAAAAAAAAGAATTAAAAAAGGAAAGAATGAAAAGAAAGTACTGACTCACTGCAGACAGCTGCAAAATGTTGCCCTTGGGATAGAGGGTAACTCAATTGTGAAATAATGGCCAAAGCTCACACTCTTAATAACTTTTTCTTAGCCCTCGAGAAAGCTCCTCCATTTAACCGAGATGCTTGGCAGAAGGTGCTGCTGTTTAGTGGCTGGCCTAGCGGGAGGCCTAGGTTGAAAGCTCTCCATTTATACAAACTCATTTGCATTTATAACGCTTTTATTTTACATCTCCTCTACATGTAAATATTTTGGTCTCTTTTCCTCAATTTTTAAAAATAAAAATATTGTAGTGAATGTGAGCCTAAACTTTAAAGGTGAATCCGGTGGCCTCCCATCATCCCTGAAAGATAAAGTAGAAACGGTAGATGACTCTAAAGAGCAATGTGGAGTTGTACCCCATAAAGAACCTCGCAGAGGTCAATTGGAGGTCCCATTTCAGATTTTTTTTTTTTTTTTTTTATTGGAATGCAGGGGAAGAATTACTTAGAAAAGGAACATTTGCTTGAAGAGGAGGTGGTTCGGTATCTTTTTTTTTACAAAAAGCTGGTAGTTTCCTGTTCCTTGGTATGTGCTCAAATAGGCTCTCATGTTTCTAAGTAGCAAAACAGTAGAACCAGCAGAAGGGGGCTTGCTGTCTCGCACAGTTGAGTACACAAATGAAGGGGCCCTAGGGCCAGCTTACCTCAGCTTCTGACCACCGGTGGGGAATCTCTTGGCATTCTCAGACCTCCAGAGGCCTCTTGGGTGGACACTGGGTGTGACTTCCCCTCCCTGCTGCACTGCCAGCCAGTGCCTGCCCAGAGGAAGTATACTAGAAGTGTCTCTTTTAGAGCCTTCAGGATTCCAGCAGACCCTCTGAACGTGCGACCTTCCAGAGCTTTTTTGAGTACATCTGAGCCCCACATCAAGAGGAGAGAATCAACTTACTCGAAGGTAGCTTGGTTCTCAAGGCTAACACTGGCCTTGATCAAACTGCCCACCACGTTAGTTCTACAAACCCAGGTCTCTCACACTCCCAGCATGGCTTGCGAAAACCCTCTTGTGATCCAGGTTTGGGTATATAGAACCCAAGTTCTATATACCCAAGTGAAGACTGACGTATTGGTCATCCACACACTTGCAAATTCCAATCTTCTTGGCCTGTGAGTATGGCTTGACTATTGCAGAATTTTAATAATCTTTCAGGAAACGATGCATTTCAGTTCAGTGCTTTGTAAGTGCTATTCTCCTCTTCCCTCCTACCCACTACTTGCTTGCTTTCAGCTTCTCTTTAAAGTAGACTTTAAAGTGAGAGTCATAGGTATGTCATTCAGATACAGAGAGCAATGGCAGATAAAAAAGCAGACATTAATATTTTTGAAAATGGAGGCAAAGGTGATATGTTTGTTGCCTAACTCTCCAGCAGCCTACTGTTCCTCCAGAACATTGTCTCTTTCAGGACTGCATTCAACATTTACTTTCCTATAACGTGGATAGGTCGAGGTGCCAACCTAAGCTGCCTTGACTTTAGATCGGAAATCCCTTCAACACATTACAACATTACAAATACTTGTAGCCTTATCTACCATCGAACCCTTCTACTTAGCCAACTGGCTTTCCTACCTCCTCCACACCTTGATTCATACCATTCCTATCCAAGAAAGCTTACTGCTTTCTCCACCCTTCTTCAGAATTTACTATAAGACTTACCTCAAATCTTACCTTCTCCATAAGTCTTTCTCTGATTACCTTAGGCCCTCCTTCTGAAAGTCTATCGTATTTCACTTTCTCAATACACAAACTTAGAGAAATTTGCTGTTAGGAATGCCTCGGCTAAGGGCAGTTTTACCTCCCAGGGGACATTTGGCAATGTCTGGAGATATTTTTGGCTGTCCACAACTGGGAGGGGGGTGCAATGGTAGAGGCCAGGGGTGCTGCCATTGAAAAACTCAGCCTTCATTGTTTCTAGATCGAGCCTAGGTGGTATAAGAATCTTACATCCTTATAGTACTTGAAGAGTATATCTTGCATATAATTGAATATATTCAGTGGTGAGAGGCTCACTACTTCAAAAGGCTATCAATTCTATTACTGGAGAGCTCTGTTAAAAATTGTTTCCTGTGTTGGGTTGAAATCTGCCTTCCTATAAATATCTTCTGTGGCTGGGCTAATAAATCAATTCTCTTCTCCACATGGAGGTGTTTATAGAGAGCTCCTTTGTGATTCTTTACAGTTCTCACATCCCTCACCAGTCTCCACATTATGCTTTGCCCTATGACTTACCTCTACTGGTGCATGTTTCCCAAATGTCATGGTCAACTTCCTGATGATCAATAGACACAAAGTCTTATTCTTCTTTGCTTCATAGCCCTATAGCTAGTCCAGGTAATTTAATCTTGTCATAGAGAATGCCATCTCTGTAATGACTGGGCCCATTGAGATGATACCATTGCTGGCAGTCAGCATTAATAGACTATAAATTATATAAGCCTAATACAATGTAGTGTTTCTTATATTTTGTGTAGGGTATTTGTAGGATGATTGCCTTTAAAGCAGAGATAGGTCTTTTGGTTTGTAAAACCTGTGAGAAATATATTTATTTGTAAAGCAGATTGATAGTTCAGCATTACATGCAGTGTTCTTGCTTCTCATTTATGACTATACAATGAAGAAAATATCGTTTACTGCTCTGCTGTCCAGTTTGTTGGGTTAATTTGGGAGATAGTGTCAGGAACCTGGAATTGTGCCAGCTTCCAATTAGCATTCTGTGTAACCACTGATTTCACTTTAAAAGTAATTACTGCAGAATTTCTCATCTACCATGAACACAGTATGCATGTTTCTAATCCCATACTTTATTCTCATCTAAAAGGAAAAGTTTTTTTAGGTATTTTTTGTGATTGACATTTTTAAAGCTTCTTGATATAAGACTTAAAGAAACGTTGCAAAAATAGTACAAAAATGTCCATATAACTTCACCAATTCCCCCAAATGTTAATTTTTTTT
>NW_011888864.1:5630190-5683296 GCF_000151845.1 Pteropus vampyrus | reverse complement strand
TCGAGGTGCCAACCTAAGCTGCCTTGACTTTAGATCGGAAATCCCTTCAACACATTACAACATTACAAATACTTGTAGCCTTATCTACCATCGAACCCTTCTACTTAGCCAACTGGCTTTCCTACCTCCTCCACACCTTGATTCATACCATTCCTATCCAAGAAAGCTTACTGCTTTCTCCACCCTTCTTCAGAATTTACTATAAGACTTACCTCAAATCTTACCTTCTCCATAAGTCTTTCTCTGATTACCTTAGGCCCTCCTTCTGAAAGTCTATCGTATTTCACTTTCTCAATACACAAACTTAGAGAAATTTGCTGTTAGGAATGCCTCGGCTAAGGGCAGTTTTACCTCCCAGGGGACATTTGGCAATGTCTGGAGATATTTTTGGCTGTCCACAACTGGGAGGGGGGTGCAATGGTAGAGGCCAGGGGTGCTGCCATTGAAAAACTCAGCCTTCATTGTTTCTAGATCGAGCCTAGGTGGTATAAGAATCTTACATCCTTATAGTACTTGAAGAGTATATCTTGCATATAATTGAATATATTCAGTGGTGAGAGGCTCACTACTTCAAAAGGCTATCAATTCTATTACTGGAGAGCTCTGTTAAAAATTGTTTCCTGTGTTGGGTTGAAATCTGCCTTCCTATAAATATCTTCTGTGGCTGGGCTAATAAATCAATTCTCTTCTCCACATGGAGGTGTTTATAGAGAGCTCCTTTGTGATTCTTTACAGTTCTCACATCCCTCACCAGTCTCCACATTATGCTTTGCCCTATGACTTACCTCTACTGGTGCATGTTTCCCAAATGTCATGGTCAACTTCCTGATGATCAATAGACACAAAGTCTTATTCTTCTTTGCTTCATAGCCCTATAGCTAGTCCAGGTAATTTAATCTTGTCATAGAGAATGCCATCTCTGTAATGACTGGGCCCATTGAGATGATACCATTGCTGGCAGTCAGCATTAATAGACTATAAATTATATAAGCCTAATACAATGTAGTGTTTCTTATATTTTGTGTAGGGTATTTGTAGGATGATTGCCTTTAAAGCAGAGATAGGTCTTTTGGTTTGTAAAACCTGTGAGAAATATATTTATTTGTAAAGCAGATTGATAGTTCAGCATTACATGCAGTGTTCTTGCTTCTCATTTATGACTATACAATGAAGAAAATATCGTTTACTGCTCTGCTGTCCAGTTTGTTGGGTTAATTTGGGAGATAGTGTCAGGAACCTGGAATTGTGCCAGCTTCCAATTAGCATTCTGTGTAACCACTGATTTCACTTTAAAAGTAATTACTGCAGAATTTCTCATCTACCATGAACACAGTATGCATGTTTCTAATCCCATACTTTATTCTCATCTAAAAGGAAAAGTTTTTTTAGGTATTTTTTGTGATTGACATTTTTAAAGCTTCTTGATATAAGACTTAAAGAAACGTTGCAAAAATAGTACAAAAATGTCCATATAACTTCACCAATTCCCCCAAATGTTAATTTTTTTTTGTGGTTTCTTTATTGTTTGTTCTCTCTCCCCACCCCCATTCCCTCTCTTTGTCTCTCTGTTTGTTTTTATCGGACCCATTGCAGAAAGTTGCTAACAATACTTAAATAAGAATTTCCTAAAGACAAGACAACAGCATTCCCTTCTATAAACCACAGTGCAGGAAATTATCATTGATAGAGTACTATTATTTAATCTACAAGCCTTTCAAATTTTTCTGGTTTTTCTACTAATATCTTTTATAGCAAAAGAAAAAAATGGTTTTGTGATCCAGATCTAATTCAGAATCACACATTTCATTTAGTTTTCATGTCTTGTGGTCTCTTTTAGTCTAGAACACGTCTTTAGTCTTTCTTTGTAGTTTATAACCTTTACATTTTGTTAGTGTCCTTTGTTTCTCTTTGTCCCATTACCGGTGACATTGATCACTTAGTTAAGGTGGTGTGTGTCAGGTTTATCCACTGTAAAGTTACCGCCTTTTTTGTTTGTTTGTTTGTTTGCTATTTGGTAAAGGAAATCGACACTTAAGGTGGTATTTCAACATAAGATGGTAGATGTTAAAACAGCCAGGGTGCCGTGAGAGCCAGTAAGTGGATATCGCCCAACGTGGGAGTTAGCGGAAGGCCCCTGACATGATGACACCTCAGCCTTGATTTAAGAAATGATTATGAGTCAGCCAAGGAAAGGAAAATGGGGAGGATACTCACCATGAAACTACTTACTGTGTTCAGGAAACTACAGTAGTTGGCAGCGTGAACTCTAGGATTGAGTTCTTAGATCACAGAACCCTAACATGGAAATCAGTACGCAGATCTCACAGAAGCTGGGCGCAGAGTGCGCTCTGTCTCTCAGGGTGTGTGGGATTCCATAGTCCTTTCTTCCCTAATTAACACAGAGCGCAAAATAGCAGAAAAGTGAGGCATTCGTGGGAAAAATCACAGTAATTGATAGTCACAGAAGTTATATCATCAGGATGTACAGTTTATTTTATTGCACTGGAAATTAATTTCCTTCTCATAGAAGATAAAAATCATCTTTGCAAAAAAAAGTCGTCACTTTTTTCTCTTATTATGGAGTATAAAAATTAATGAAAATAAAAATATGGAAAAAATGTGCAAAGGAAATGAAAAATTAACCTGAATTTGGCTTTGAAGTGCGTATCTGAGAAACCTACTCTATTCTTTGGCTTGAATAGAAGTTAAAATTCTGGAATGGTAAAGCAGTTTAGCCTGTATCCTCTTTGACATTTAGCCAATTAAAAATTTTTATTGTAGTGGCAACATGTGCTGACTTACCCAGGCATGAGGTAGCAGATACGACTGGAATGGCCAAGACTTTTCCAGGCTCCAAGAGTCTTCAAATTAAATTCATGCCAAGTCATTTCCTTTGTTCTCTCAGTGAGGTCATTTCTACAAGGTAAACACTAGTGATATTGTCAGCAAGGATTGTGAACCTCTGTCTAAATTTCAGTGATGTCTAGGCAAAAATAAATTTTCAAAAGAATTCTTCAAGGTTCTCAAGACGGTGTAAATATTTCCCTAAGAGAAATTGCCATGTTCGCTGACTCTTAATACTAGCTCATGGAATCTCATTCTTCAGCAGTGGAACTTTTTATAGCTACTTGCTTGTGTCTCTTCTTGCTAGGCTGGAAACATGTGCTGTTTGGCAGGGTAAATAGGCAAGCCTGTAGGATGCCTCAAGACAGTATTTTTTGTTGTTGTTAGGACAAGTAATATTTTAGTAAAGTTCCACCCTTTAATATCATCCTTCTTGTGATAGAAAGTGTAGGTGGCCCGTGTTTCCACGATGTTTGTTGCATACACACTTCCACTGCACAGCACTTTGCCACAAAGAAGCAAGTTTGTCCCATCATCTTAAGTGACAAAAATAAGACCAAAACCCATGTGAACTTTGTCATACTTTCTGATGTAAACAAATCTTAACTATGTTTGGCATAACAAAAAAGTTCTTTTACAGATGATCATTTTCAAAACACAGAAGAAGCAAGGAAAAAAATATTTTGTGTGTTTCTTTTTCATAGGTTGCTTGAGACTTTTCTAGAGGCACTTGGATTTTGTCTCCATCTGAAGAGTTTTGAAGGAATATTCAATTAAATCATCTTTCTGTCATTTGGGGGGAAGAAATAATAGATCTATTTTTTTAAAAGAGAAAATAGACAGTGTTTGTAACCCACCCTCAGATCACTCTATCTCTAAACTTTATTGAAGTAAGAAATTTGGCAAGAATGGAGTCCCACTGTCCAGGAGAGCTGCTAAACAGTTTTGGTTCAATCCATTTTCTCTGGGACCTTCTTCAGTTTCAGGTGATTTGTTTTAAAATGAATGGAGTAACCAAAACTTCCATAGTCTAATATGATTGTAGAAAAGTTGCAAGTCAAATAAAACTCAAACTCATTCAGTGTATAATTAATTTCCTCTTGTAGATGCCAGACCAAAGGCAATAGTGATTTAGCACTTACATTTGTTATCATTTGTCGAGACTACAATTCTTGGGATATATTTAAAAGTTGTTAAATATTAAAGTTTCTTTACAGGGAATTTATACTTAATAAATTTGTATAATAACATATGCATTCCATTCGAAGTTACCTAGCCAACTTTTCTGGGACTTTTTAGCTTCCCCATCATTTTTAATAAACCAGGAGATCAAATGAATAATCCTCCAACAGCCCAGATATTGGATAGTTATAGCTGGTTTTAGCTCATCCAAAATCCGTAAACATTTAAAGAGAACCCCTCTTTCAGAAGATACTTTGAGCCCAGTGATATTTTCCAACCTCAGAAGGTTACTTATGGAACCAGAGACTCACTCTTCTAACTCAGGGACAGCAACATTGAGGTCTAAGAAAAATTAATGGAAGAGTAACTAAAGACACCAAAATACTCCTAAAACTTTGAAACTTGAAATGAGCAAGACTGAATATATGCAAAAAATACATTAAAAATAGTCCTTCTGTAAGCAGGGTTACACCACAGGCTGAGTAGCTTAAACCACAGAAATTTATTTCCTTACATTTCTGAAGTCCGGAAGTCCAAGATCAAGATGTCAGCAGGTTTAATTACTTCTGAGGCCTCTCTCCTCGGGCTTACAGAGGGCCATCATATTTTTGTGTCCTCATATGGCTTCTCTTCTCTGTGATTTCAGTCCTGGTGTCTCTTCCCCGTCTTATAAGGGCACCAGTCCTATTGCATTAGGCCCCACCCTTATGATCTCATTGATTACCTTCTTAAAGGTTTTAGCTCTCAGTATTATTATATTGGGAGTTAGGGTTTCAACATGTGAATTTTGGGGAGACACAATTCAGTCATCACAAGAGTCATGATAATAGCTACTGTTCACTGGGTGCTTTGCGTGCTGGCAATTATTGTGCCAGACAGTTCACATCTGTTAATGTAATTCAAATCTTAACATAGGTCTGCAAGTTTTTTTACCACCCCCCCGCCCCCCCCCACACACACCACACACACGATAGTTCTATAAGATAAGCTATATTCTCTCATTTCACAGATAAGTAATTGGGGCTAGAAAGCAAGGTAACATACCATAGGCCATACAAAGTCAGAATCTGAATCTTAGTTTATTTATAGAGTACCAGCTCTATACTCATAACTTCTTAAGTTGATCAGTTATTATTGTATATGAAGAAAGAATGTGTTGCTCGGAAGATCTTTTTACCTAGAACAAGAGTCAAAGAAGCATTATTTAACAGCATGAGTATAGGGAGAGAAAACCTTCTTAATGGACGTGAGTTAAAGTCCTTGCTATATAGACTGAATGTTTACGTCCTCCCCCCAAATTCATGGTTAAAACCTAACTCTCAATGTGATGGTATTTGGAGGTGGGCCTTTGGGAGGTGATTAGGTCATGAATGGGATTAGTACCTTATAAGAGGGACCCCAGAGAGATCCCTTGACCCTTCACCATGTAAGACATAGGGGAAAAAAAAAAAAAAGCCATTCATGAACTAGGAAGTAGATCCTCACCAGACACCGAATCTTCCAGTGCCTTGATCTTGGACTTCGCAGCCTCTAGAACTGTGAGAAATTTCTGTTGTCTAGAATTCACCAGGTATATGGTATTCTGTTATACAACCCAAAGAGTCTAAGACAGTCCCTTTGGAAAGGCTGTTTCAATAGTGAAAAAGGGTGCCTGGGTCCATAGTTATCCAAGCGTGGTCCCAGACCAGCAGCTTCAGCATTTCCTGGGAACTTGTTCAAAATGCAAGTACCAACCCAGTCCTGAATCAGAAACTCTGGAGGGTGAGACCCAGCAATCTGTGTTTTAACCAGATTCCAGCTGAGTTTTGATGCTTCTAGTTTGAGAACTATTGCTCATATTATCTTAGGGGAGAGCACTGCTGAAGATCAGCTGATGCTTCTTCTGCTGATTCCATATTTAGCAAATAACCACTGACTCTAATTTATGTTCCCACACTACAGTTAGGAGATGGGCTAGTTTCCTTTAGAAATATATTTCTGATTGTAAATTCATAAGATGGTTTACACATCAATTTCTTATGAGCTTGGCAAATAAATCCACCTAGCTAAGAATGATCCAATCTAAGCTTATAGAGGAAGTATAGTTTCTGAGCCTGTGAAATAGCCCAGACCCTGATCCACAGTGGATTCACAAGGGTAGATGCCACAGAGTGAGGCCACTTAGTAGTTACTCTCATATCCTACCTCTCCTGCGGCTCCTCTTCCATGTAGGACGTACAATGCAAAGGAAAGTATTGCAGGTCACCAAAAGATTGGTGATATTCAGTTCTGCTGGTCTCTGGATTATTGATACAACTGAAATGTTTCCTAGTATTATTTTATGGGTTGATGTGTATTATTATTTAATTGTAATAATAAAGAAATTAGGCGTTTTTAAATTTGATTAGACAGCTATCACAAATTAGTCAATTGGGAAACGATCCTAACTTCTATGACTAAAGCTTTTGATGATTGCTTTTGACATTTCTGGTCCTATAGACACTGAAAATCACAGATTGGTGACAATTTAGAAGGTAAAGAGAGCTTTATGTTCATTGGCATGAATATTTGTATTTGAGATAAATACAAATCTCTTATGAGAGTGAAGGACAATGGCTTCTGGGAATTTGTTAGGATCATTGCAACTAGGCAGAGTTATCTGTCATATACAGATAACAAGTCATACTGTTGGGGGTAATTAGAAAAAGAGGGAACATTGTTTAGAGAAAGAAAGAGAGAGCAAATGGCAGAGTAGGGATTTGGCAGTGGCAGCATGGGAGGGGTTGGAGAGGCTGAGGCGAAGCATACCCAGGGCCTGGAAGTTATATTTACAACCGGACCTTATTCCATGGGAAAAAAGGGCTGACAGGGCCAGTTGGGCCTATTTGGCTACATTCTATAGTTGTCATGGGCAGAATCTGTGCTTTATTGATGGGGGTTGGGAACAATAAGAAATATGTGTTTGGTCTTATCCCAATTTAATATGTGCCTAATACCACTTTTATAGGTTGAAAATTCAGATACGTACTTCCTGAGGTTGTCCATGAGAGAATGTTTAAATGTGTCTTGCTATTCACTTGTAATCATAGTATCTAGAGTCTAAACCAGGTAGTTAGTGTCAGAACTGAATTGAATTATAGAACACCTAGTTGATATCCAAAGAAAATTGGAAAATTGCTTGGTGTGAGGAAAATTCTCACACATTTGGTGGCCAGAAGTATTCTGAGCAGAGTAGAGTATGGAAAAAATTTTTTCCTTTCACTTAATTTCTGCTCTATCTGTAGATGTATATTAATAACAAAAACAAATACAGTAACAATAACTATTAAATAATAAGATGATATTTACTGTGTTCTGAGCATTTCTCATATAAGAATTCACCTAATTCTCACAACCTTTTGAAGTTGGCACTATTATGACACACAATTTATAAGTAAGAAATTCCAGACGTAGGAAGTTTAAATAACTTTCCTAGGTTCCTAAGTGGTGGAATTAGAAACTAAAAGAATCTGACTCTTTAATCGTTGTTCTTACTTGCCTTTCAACCTGGGAGGGTTTCTTTAAGAGAGGGTCTAAAATCAAAAAGTCTACCTCATACTGGTCATATCCTTTGTTGGATTAATGTGTATTTATATTGTTGTTTATGAATGTTATGTCTCGCCAGATTATGGTGTTTTTGGTCAGGAGCTATTTTTTCCTATTTATTTTGTATTCTTATATTGCCCAGATATGCTTGATAAATGATTTTTGAAAGAATGAACCAAATTGTTTTCTCTGACTCACTGTACATCTCGTTAGGTGTCTAAGGAAAAAAGATAACCATAGAGTCCTACATTGCCTGAACTAGAAGCTCTCTTGATATCAGAAACAACTTCCTTTCTTTGATTTTAGAGCAAGATGTGGTGGTTGCAAAATTTAATATTGGCTCCCAAATGTGCAACCATAGAGCTAGAATTATAACAAAAGCTGCTAATCTGAGATGTTTTATAATATGCAATTAAAAAACAAACAAACAAACAAACAAAACCTACCTCTGTCTCTTCTTGGACAATCAGAGATGTTTGGGAAGGAGACAGGAAATTCTGTTTGGTGAATAGTTATTGTCAGCCACTTGTTAGTTACTTTGCAAATCTTTATCAGCTTAATTCCCCAATCATTTAATATATGTATTATCTTGATTTTAAAAATGAAGATATTTGTTCTGAGAAGTCGGGTCAGTTGGCCAAGAGGTGACATCTACATCTGTTAGTATATCAAACTCAGGTCGTTGGCTTCAAAGCGTGTTTTTCACTCTCCTCTCCTGCTTCCAATGTGATGGTCATATATTCCTCTGCCCTAGATTGACCACAGGACTTTATAGGTCTCTATTACCCTCCAGTATTATATGTTCTGTATAATGCACTATATGTAGCATGCCAGAAGTTCATTTAGTACTTCAAGATAAACTGCTAAAATGTCTAATTTCCAAACTCTAAAAATGCTACACAGTCTCCTGATAGTGTATCATTCCCAATACTTGGGACCAGTGGTTGCTGAGTTGTATAGGGAAGGAAAACTTTCTTCTCTATCCTCATAGATTCAGTGCCTAGAGTCTTGCAAACTAAACTGACAAAAGGCAAATTAACCAGAGGAAAAAACAGGTGATATTTCATATTTACACATTGGAATTTACAAAGAAATGTGACTTAAGGAGGCAGTTAGAATTTGGGGCTGTGTACCATTTTAACCATTTCAAGGGTAATAAAGTGTAGAGAAGAGGTTAGACAAAGGAAAAGGGGTTTGGGCTTCTAGGGTGGGGGTTAGTTGTGGTAAAGTAGCTGTGAAATATAATAAATAAGGGCTGTTGAGTGAGGTTTATTATGCAGATAAGAGTTGTTTCTGGAGTAGTTCTCTAGTGGTTCACCTGGTTTGGGAGAGGGAGACATCTTTACAAAGGAAATTTATGCCCTGCTTTTAGACAGGCAGGGGAGGGCAGAGTGCTAATTGCTTTCAGCTCAAAACAATCCTTACACCAAAGTGGCATGTTTTGAGATGGACTACTATGATCCTCTTTAGTTGGTTTCTGCTTTGATCTTAGCCAACAGTTTACACAGTATTGTCATCTCTACTTTTGTTTCTTTTCTGCTTATATAGTTTAGTTTCTGAATTTCTGAGCAATACAAGCCAGCATCTTGGCATATTAGATTCTGAATTTCTTCAGTGGATTCATAATAGCAAAAATATTTTATCATTAAAAAAACACATAAAGTCAAAAGTGTTGTTGAAGAGTCCCTGGCATTGGCACACTGCCCAGGTCTCTGGTATTCCAGCTCAGGACTAAAGAACTTACTAGGAAAGGCCAAGCTCCCCATCTTTTTTCCCCAATGTTCACTTATTCTGTGCCCTATGGACAGCATAACTTTAATTTGAGATGAGCAAAGAGCAGTTCAAATAGAAGAGGAAAAAAGAGGGGTGGGGACCATAGCAAAATGGTACACTTCCCTACCTATGTGCTTATTTACATAATTGTGTTTTTATAACATTTCATGTGCTTTTCTGTAAGCTGATGCTGCCCTAATTATAGATTTTCAAGAGAACACTTTATTGTACCCCAAATTATATAGTGCTTTAAAAAGGTACCTTCTTACTGGCTTACCAAATACCTTATAAACTCGTAATTACGTAAAACAATTCAGGATACAGAATAGAAACAGCCTGTACTGTTAACAGATGTTGGCATTGTTACATAATTGAATACAAGGCTTTCAAAGATCTATACTATTTTTATTGTGTAAAAAGGAAAGAAATGACTCATTATAGTCATAATGTGTCACGGAGACTCCTGATCAAACAGAACGCACATGTTCTGTTCTGTGAGTTCTATACAGTGCATTGTCAATGGACTTGCTTTTGTGAATTTGAAAGTGCCACTTATTCCAGCAAATTACCTCCGTGGCATATGTACCTGCTTGTTAGACAGCTTGTGGGCACCTGGGCAAAGCAGAGGCTGGGCCCCTTATCCTGGCACACCTGCACATGGCATCCCCACAGCGCCAAGCGCCAGGGAAGTGGCCCCATTAACAGACTCGCTCCTTCAGAACCCCACTGAGGACTTGCCCTCAGCGTCCTTCTTCCCCACAAACTGGGAGTGGGGCTGGCTTCCTGCACCGCAGCCTTTTTCTTTTCCATCATTTTTGGGTCCATCTTAAGACACAGTGATTCAAATTACAAGAAAGGTAACCTCAGTGGAGCACAACTGAGGAAATAAATCCTCTTAAATATTGGGTTTAATGTTTAATTTTCAATTTTTAGCACGATTGTGAAAAAAGAAAAGCTCATTATGATATTAGAATTGGAAAGACCCTTGCGTTGCTAATTAAAAAAATTTTAATTAGGTTAGAAAATAAATAAAAATCGGGTTAGATTTTTGTATTATTGACAGACATCCCCATATTTTCCTCTCCAGGGAAAATTGTCTCCTGGGAACAAGCCAGAGATACATAAATACTTATTAATTCACTCATTCCTTCAAAAGTTTTGATATTAGCCTTAAAGTATTTCCTCTCTAAGGAAATTAGCAAGCATTTTGAAAGATGCGTTGCTGAAATGGGCTTCATGTATTTTTGTCGTTTTGTTTTGTTGGAATTTTCGCTTCACCTCTATTTCTATGATTCTTCCCTCAAAAACTACCCTAAATGAGATTGTTCTTCTTTATGGTACATCGACTGGCCCAGCAAAAGCCTGAAGTTGACAAATGAACTTAGCAGTAAAAAAAAAGAATAAAAGCTTGAGTATAGATTGATTCATAAATGTAAGTGGCGAGTGTTGAAAGTGATGTATTATGTCACTGCAACATATTGACATTATCAATTATATGTCATTAAACAGCTAAGCTAACTGAATGATTTACTTTCTGTTTAACTGCCTTTCTCAATTAAAGGGAGCAAATGCTGAGGAACTAGGACCCAATATCAGAAACCATATATTTTCTTCTGTTAACACCAGCATCGCTGACACAAGTGAGGGGTGTGTTGGCGTTTTGCTGCGGGCTGTACCGCTCTAGTTTAAATGGTCTAAACAAGCGATTAATGATTGGGAGCAGGCCCGTACACTGTGTCCACATCTTTGCTTCAATGCGTTTCTATTTTGTCACCTAGCTAGCTGCACGCTTGGGAGACATTATTTCAGGGTAGTTTACACTATTTATTTTGCTGACATTTGTTTCCATCTCAAGAACCCTTGATATTCCTTCATATTTGTTTTTTAAAAACATTATTTAGCATAGTGACCTAAACCTAAACTGTTGATTTTGCAGTAGCAATACAAGTGTTCTCATTTCTGTAGTCACATATACCTGTATGGTGAAAGGTGGTCTGTTACCCTCAACTAAGAGGCTCTAGATGTTTTCCCTCAAGTTTCAGTGGCGATAACTTGAACCAGACATTCTAGTTTCTTGGGACATTGTTTTATTGTCTTGCAAGTTAACATGGTGTTTGTATTTCACAAGGCTAAACTACACACAGTATTTCTCAAATGTGCACTTGAGTAGATGGCTATGGCTATATTAACTGTTACTCTGAAGTAGAGAATTTGAACTATTAACTGACCTGCTGTATTTGTTCTCTGTGTAAAATTTTGTTATAACAGTGCTAATTGCTAAGCAGCTGAATTTGTGAAAAAGTGCACAGCAGTAATTTGCACCTTACTGTTGCTTTGCTATTAAAAAATTTGTGAATGCATACACGAGGTGCATTCAATTGATTTATGAACTTCCAAAGAACATGTTTCTCTATGGATCTTTAACAGTTGGACTTTATAGCATTTGGTTTCTATATTTGTGCTTCTGAGATGCTCTTATTACTTCAATAAGAGTTGTTGAGTGCTGAAAAGGAAGAGTAGCATTTTGCAAAAAGACGGAAACTTTTAAATTATTATGTGCTTTTGTTTATTATTTTTTGCTAGTTTTAGGGAAAAAAAGAAAAATATCACCTTTCTAGTTCCTTCCTGTCAACGTGAAATCAAGAACTGGAGTAGTCAGATTTGAGTGTTTTGGTGATGGTGTTAAAATCGTTGTTTCAATGGCAGATGGAAATGTTTCTGTTCTGTTGGATTCACAGCCTGAATAAATGCTTCTACATAATTAGAGTCTATAACAAACCTAAACCAGCAGAGTTTTATTCTTTGTTTTGTTGTGTTTTGCTCTATAAGAACAACTTCAAGTCTTAGGAAAGAATTTATTTTTGCCCTGTGGATGGGTTAGAAACATCTGCTTCAGGTAGTTTACAAATGTTACTTATTAAGCCATGAGCCAAAAACCCAGATAGGGAGTTCTGACTATGTGAAAACTGCACATTCCATGTTTTTATAAGTGTATATTTAGATTAATTCCATATAGCTCTTATTTGGATTTCTGGCAGCCAGGAACTTTTAAAAGACATTTGTGTTTTTAAAAGGAATGTGAAAAATTAAAATTTCTTTCCCGGTATAAGAGTTTTTCTGTACTTTTAAGAAATCCTACTCATAGGCAGAAAGGAAAGGTTTCAAAGGAATCTCATCTCCATATGGTTTTACTCGATAATCCTTTATCCACCATCTTCAACTCATTCCTTTGCTTTCTTGCCTGTGGCTACATTTCTATCTCTGCATCAATTAGCACAGTGATTTATACAACAAGCAAGCAGTTTAGAGGTAATGGTACACAATTAACATCTCATTCCACCATAAAGGGTATGCTAAATACCCCAGTCATTGCTTTCTCTGCCTGGAATTGAAATAAGTGTTTGTCCTAATTCATATGCTATCTGATGTGAAGTGGGCCTGCTTTGTACTGCACTACACCATTAATCTAATTATAGATAGCTGCAAATGAAGTGCTGTCTGAGCTGGGAGATTGAAGAAAATAGCCTTTTGTCATTTAGCATGACTCTGTGAAGCAGGATCACACTTTACAGGGCAATACTGCAAAATGGAAATCTCAATAATATTGCTGCCTGTTGCATCTTTTCTAATTACAACAGCATTGTAAACACGACTGGGCGCTGATATAAATAGAGCTGTAGATATGCTGTCATGTGGGTTGTCGGAGAAAGTCCTCCGAGTGCTGTTGGATTAAATGATGCATCCTGATTGACAGCTACCTTGAGACTGTGCGGATGGAGTTGTCACAGCATTATGCTAACAGGCTGCTCCAGTGACTGCAGCTGTATGAGGCGCTTTCACTGCTGTCTGTTCATTTCACCTTCTTTGCCTAGGTTGTACCTCCAAGAGGACAGCCACAGGCTTGAATTCTATTTTGAATTCTTTCATGGAGGTTTTTGCTGATTTGGTTTTGTTAGTCTTGATGCTGAGGTAGAGGGGAATGGAATGTACTTTGCCTGGCTTTGAACTCTTGCTGTTTTTCCTCGTGTTAGTTAATTGTGTATCTCACAAAGAATTTAAGAAAGGAAAAAAAGGTTGGATTACATCTGTGATTCCACCTAAGTGTTTTAATTTACATTTAATATTTTTTTCTATTTTTTCTAACACATAGATGTATTTAAAAATGTGTCATTTTTGTAGCTAGTCATTTCTGTCACTTTAAAAACACGGTTTTTCTCTGTCTCAAGTTAGGTAAGTAGACTTTTAGGGCAATATTTGAGTGTTAGGTCTCAGTGCTGCACTGTGAAAGTGATGACATAGCTTAATGTTGGAGACCCTTGGGTCCAGTCCAGAAGGTGTAAAATTCTGAATAAGAAGAGATCTTCATATTTGAAGAAATGGATTTGTCACCTCAGTAAGTAAGTGAGGGCCAATGAACAGTATATGGCCAATGGTTCAGGATGCTAAGATAATTGATGAAAAATAATCCCTGTAAAGTTTCATCATTTACCCTAATTCAGTGTTGACCGAGATGGCCCCCAGTTGACATGAAAAGACATTATAGTTTATCAACTGCACACATCCTCATTGTTATTGGAAAAATGACACAGAAACGGAAACTAGAGCTATCCTACTGTAAGAGGAACGAAACTGGAGGCTCAGAAATCACAACTGGAAAAATATGTAAAGCACACTGGCAGCACTCATTTTGCAGGGAGCCCACAGACCCCTAAGTCATACAAACATGCGAGTACATGGAATGTGTAAAATCGCTGGTCAGTCTGGAGGCTTTTGAAAGAAGCACATGGATTTAAAATCCATAAGGAGCTCCATGTACCAGACTAATACAGACACTAGCAAGGTGGTGTTCTGTGTGACTGAATGGAGTGCATCCATGCTGAGCACTGCCCTACTGTCTGTAGGGGGGAGCTGTGCATGCTCATAGTACAGGTGGGTGTGGACATTTTAACTGAGTCTGATAGAAAGCATATATCACTCCCAAACCCTGACGGCTCCCTGCTTGTCCCCTACCAACCACAATGTTCTGCTCCCACCTTTATCCCTTTCATCAGGTTCCGTGTTAAGAGCTGTATTTTAGCTTTTAAAACAATTCCATTGTGTTCCTTTTCCATCTCTTGTAATTTTCTTCCTGATCCTTTCATGTCGGGAATAATTCGTTTTTCATTCTTTCTTTTGAACTTTTTGGGAGTTTACTTGTTAGACATGGTTTTACATTGCAGATACCATAAAAAGTTAATCTGCTTAGAGACTAGGCTGGGGTCATTTTACCACAATTAGGTCATGAGATAACACCTCAGCCCCTCCTGCAGTTGTCTGGATTGAGGAGTCCAGCCAGGCTAAGCCCCGAGAGCACCTGTTCTACTTACACAGTGAGGTGTGTTTTTCAGGAATTTATTAGTTTGTGGTTTGGAGAGCACTCCCTAAACCCACAGAGTGAGCTTCCCTTTACTAATAACTCACAGCTACTGAACCAACAAGCAACTTCTAATTCCTCAAGCAGACGTTTCTCATGACCTTGCAGAGTTAGAAGCTTCTGGCTTCCTATAGGATTGTGCTTCTCTGTCCTGTCAACTGGCCTTTAAAATCTGGGACTCCCACCTCTACAACATCAAGTTTGTGGTTTATCTGCTTGTAAACAATAACACCAGCTTAAAAATCACACTCTCCAGGGAAGTTTTCAGACCCATTAGGAATATTTAAATGCCAAGCATAGAACGAAACTCTGCACTTGTCATAGGGCATTTTCCTGAAATCTCTCAACTAGTTGGCTGCTCTGCCCGTGCCCCCTAAGAATTCAGAGAAAACAATAAATAGCAGTTTTGATCATAAGCTTTGAAAGCCCTGGTGTACATTCTTAAATGACTTCTTTTCTGGGGCATCAAAAAGCTTTTACGGTTCTCACCAGGCAATTCATTCTGATGGGCCCATATGCTGCACTCCACTTAGATCCCATCCTGGCAAGCGCCCCCTTGTACGCTGCTCGAGTGAGCCAAGAGGTTGTTTTAAGAAGGCGTGTTTGTATGGGCACGCTGAAGAGGTCAGGACAACATCAAAGGTAATCTTAAAAAGAGAACCTTCTTGCTGCCTCCTTTTTTTATATTCAGAAAGGTCATTTCTAAGCCAACTGTTTGCAACAAGGCCTCTCCTGAGGCATTTACCCCGTTGTTATTTTTTGCTTGTGATTACAATAAGTCGCTTATCCCCCAAACAGATTTAAGAACAATAAACAAATACAAAAGGAAAAGGAACATCTCATCAATAACAAAGACCGCATCTAAAGGCATTGAGTTTTGTGACTCTTTTACATCTCTGTCCAAGCAAAGCAGGAGTCCTACAGAGAAAGGAATCCAAAAGATATGAAAATTATAAAAATAGTAGAAGGATCAAGTTTTAGTCAGGATCATGTCATTTTGGGGGAGAACTGGAGCTTAGGACAATCTTAGCACTTTATTTATATTAAGGCTTGTTTATGGTATAGCTAAAATTAGTTTTTAAGGGTATCCACTGTGGTGAAATATGATAGATTATATTATCCTCAGTATAGAAAGATACTTTACCTGAATTTAGAGTTCACATTTTAAAGTCAAATTGTGAAAAAAAAAAAAAAATCTGTATGCTACACTTTAAACTAGACAGCTGGGCCCAGTGCCGATCAGTTACATGGAAGGAGCTGCCCAGGGTGATGCCAGCTAGGAAAGTAACTTTTTTGTTGACTCTGAAGCTTCTAGTGATGTTGAATTTTCTAAGACAGAGCACAGATACTAAAACTGTACAATTTGACACAATTCTACTCGTCTTCTCTCTCTATCCCCCCTCCAGTAGATTTAATGAAGGACTTTGAGGTACAATTCCTCGTTGATAAATAGTCCCTCTGCTCAGAATGTTTATTAGACTGACAGCAGAATGCACTCTCCTGGCTTTTTTTCCTTGCCACTTATGACTCAGATGAATTTTAATAGGAGCAAAAAGCTTTTATTTGCACTGTAATTTCACTTAAGGATCATATCTTTCAGAAACTGGCAGACACTTGTACGTCTTGATTGCAAAACACACACTCAGGAGTAAAGAAACATGCAAAAGATGTTATTATTCAACCTGTCACAGTGTCGTAAATCTGCTCTGAACTCAGGCCATCAAAGCTCTTCCTTGGCGCCCTCCCCCCACTCCTTTTTAAATAGGCCCTGTGAAGAACACACTTAGAGATTTCCACCTTCCCTGTGCCGAATTAAAAGGGGAATTCTATTTTGCTTTTGCATCCCTGCCATCTTGATGCCCACAGGAGGCTTTGAGTTACGGCAGCTTTTTTGAACAAAATGGAGCTGCCTTGCTGCTGCATCTGTCTACCCAAGGGAACTGTGATCTGGTAGGAATCCAAAAATCTTCAGGTGGTCGTTCGTACTTCACCGACTAACACTTCCTCAAACACTTCTGTTTGGATAGAGCAAACTGAGGCTTATATGTTTATTTCACAGAGATCTAGGGTTTTTCCTGCCGGGCAGAAATTCTCTGTATTAGAAATGTTCTGTTTGACCGAACTACCTTGAGTGTGCCCCTAATTGTTTGAGAGCCACCTACAAAAGTTGCAATTAAAATACTTGGTAGTGCATATTGTTTTCTTTTCATGGTTTTAAAATCTTGATATTATTGTCCCTTACTACAGAAGATTGTCTCATATTTCATCTGTATCTACCCTAACCATCTTGTTACAGAAAGACTACGTAATGCTGAGCCTAAAAAGAAAAGCTAACATTTTCAATCGTGAATATAACATTTCATGTCACAGGAAGAAATATGTATTTTAAATATTATTTTGCCCAAAATGAACACTGAAACTCTTTGTCTTAACTTATTGATACATAGTGCAGCTGCTCTCTTGAGGGAAGTGGGGAGTTAGAGACAGCAGTCTGCTGCCATCTACTGGTGCATGTTCACAGAGTCACCCTTTTTCTCTGGCTGAGCCAGCTCACGGAATTTGCATTAATTGGGATAAGTTTGTAAGCGGTGAAGGGGATACAAGGAAATTTTTCTTTTCTTTATAAAGTTTTCAGATGGTTTTCTTCATGATATAGGATGTTGACTATCACAAATTAATTATTGGAGGAGTTTTTATTTCAAGAAATTTCTTAAATAACTGGCTCATAACATATACCAGAAACAAACTAATGTATTTTGTTTTTATGTGCAATAATTTAAAACCATAAGACTTCAAAGGTGTTTTTTAAATTTAAAAGCTAAAAACCGATTTTGAATAAATGCTACTTTTGAGGAAAAGCTCATCATTTAAAATCTTTTCTGTTTTTGCCCCTTTAGTACAAGGTGCATATCTTAACCAGACTCGCTGCAGAATTGAACAAATTTATGTTGGAAAAAGTGGCTGAGGACACAAGCAGTATTCTTCGCTCCCCGATGCCTGGTGTGGTGGTGGCTGTCTCTGTCAAGCCTGGGGACATGGTAAGGAGCGCGCCTGCCTGTGGGATAGGGGCAAACCGAATGTCCTTTGCACTTCATTCTTAAGTTATACTCCCCCCACAAAACAGCAAAATAGCTCTTGTGCATTCTTTGTCCAACTGTTTCACATTTGGATTAGGTTGGTAGCAATTCTGAGTGCCTCTCCCCTCAACTGATCTGGAACTAGAACAGGAATAAGGCCGGGTTTATTCTGTTATTTGGCAAATTCAGAGTTTCAAGAAGTATTTTATAGAAAATTTCAATTTATTCTCTCTCTGTGCTTTAAGCATCCTTGAAGGACTTAAGCCAAAAAATAACCCTCCAATGGGGAATTTTTTGCATGATTTTTGGAATAAATGGGAAGAGAAGTAAGGAAAGTTAATCCTGTAATCTGTGGAGTACCAGAGCACTTCTGTAACATGATAAATAAAATTTAGGATCTCAGTTCTAAGTTTTTCATCTTTACCCTGTGACATTAAGGCACAAATCAAAGCTATGTCAATATTTCCTTACATGTTCAGTCTCAAGATAATGTTCTATGGACAGATTGGTAGGGTACATGCATTTTCTTAGAGCAGGGTTAGAAATCTCTTGATTAGCAGCAAAAGTACAAAGAAAACAAAGATCCGACCAGGAGGTTTCTAGATACTTAAGTACTTTCATTTTTATTTATGTGCCAGAAAAGAATGGTCAAGCCTGATAGTCCTTAATGAACTTATAATAATAATGTAATTCCATTTTGTATCTCACTTAAGTCACAGGAAGTTATGTATTTTCCTGTAAGGATTGCATTAAAACTGTATTTCTTTATTGACATAATTTTTTTTATGTCAATAAAAAAATTCATGTATTTCTTTTTTTATGTATTTCTTTATTGACATAAATTTTTAAAAAGTTGAGGAAAAACTCATGTAGTTGGCATTAGTTTCTAGAAAAGTATTTACAGTGAATAGTAAGAAAAATTATCAATTTCAGTTGTTTAAATGATTAGCCCTGAAATTGACCTGTGAATTTGAAAAACTGGTTTAACAGTTGCTTTACTTGATGATACAGAAATGGAACTACCAGCTTTTCTACAAAAGGGCAGAAGAGGCTAAAGAGCTCTGTTTGTTTCTTTTGCTTTGAAATCATTGACATTCCTGGAAGAACGCACTCATTATGATTTTCTCACACCCAAATGTCAAAGATTTGGGAGAGGCGACACATAAAAATTATATATATGTGTTGAATGTGGGGAAAGTGTTTGCCTTGTATTTCTTCATTCTGAAGGACTAGCGAGGGTCCTAAGAAGATACACCTTCTTGGCTTTGCTAGTAAGTTGTGTTATCAGACAGTCAGTGGAATCTTCTAGTGACTGGAAGTGTAGGTTGGTAAACAATGTGAGGGGGTTAATATGTAGTTTTCATTTTCCTTCTTAAGCTTTTTCTGGAAGTTACATAAGCTGTAGACTGCCATCTTCAGCTTGTCAGTCCTAATGGTGTAGCTTTCATTTAAAAAATTCATATTTGCGCTTTAAAAAACATATGTGTTAAAGTGCAGTCTTTACTTTTGCAACACCTGAGTCAAAACCTGAGCGGAAGGAGGAAGGAGGAAGGCAGCTCCTGCTGAGAGCACGCCAGGAGGGCGGGGAGGCTTCAGACTGCAGTCTTGCTCCTCCGTTAGCACCAGCTTCCCTGGCTGTGGCAGCTCTTAGAGCAGAGAACAGGGAGCGTGCAGCCTTCTCGCTTCTAACAACTGCTTCCCCTAGTCTAGCTTCTCCAGATACCAGAAGGTTTAGCCTTCATACTTTCCATTTCCTGGTTAATAACTTAATGTGGGAAAGCAAGGCATTTACTAAAGCGGAACAATGTGGTATTAGTCCTTGGTTCTTTGGGGCAGCTCAGATATTGAAAACCACCACCAGTAATTAAATGTGGGTATTCAAGAGTGATTTAATTTGAGAACCGACTGGGGCCTCTATTTTATGTATTCCTTTAAAGTCAAAGTACACGGTTGGTGGGGGTGCACCCCTAGTGAATTGGCCCCTCATCTCTATGGCCTTCACCTTACTGATAAACGCTCTTTGCACGCATGTGCCTGGCCTGGCTTGGGAGAGCACATGCTTGGCTTTCATTCTTCTTTCCAGCTCCCAGTGCCGTTTCTGGTCCTTGCAGAACTTCCTTTTATATTCTGTACCATTGTGTTTTGATAAAACAGTGTTTTCTCTTGAGTTATTATTTGTGAAAAACGTCCCAAACTGCTAATACCTAAACCAAATGCAGAGTGAGATGTTTAATCGCTGGCTCTTTATAACAACTTCTATAGTTAAATCTGCCTTGTGTAATTAAAACACAAGAAACTTTCTTTGGACCAAAGGCACGGCCATTTTAAGAAAATAATACTTGTAACTTTTAAGTTTTGTGGTTTAAAATTATTTTAACACTGCAGGGCATATTGTGTTGTTCTTAGCAATAACATCAGCTGAGCCAAGGCTCCACTTCTGTCAGTAGGTAGAGAATGGAATCAATCACCTCTGTATTTTCAAGGAAAACAAGGACCAAAAAAGCAACTAAGGGACTATAAGTATTTATTTTTCTTTGAAATGTTATCTTTTATAGTTTGAGTTCCAGTTACCTGTAATTTTTATATTTAGCTGAAGTAAAACTTGATAAATCTTAGAATGGAGGGCCTGGCAATAATGTGTTTCACCAAAGTGTCGCATAAATAATAATAACAAATCCGTTTTGTGAAATAAACAATTTTATCAGAGTAAAAACCTCAGGACACAATGCTTTGTGTGGCTGTTTAAAAGTAATAAATGCACTCGGAGCTTCGTGGGAAGGTCTCCCCTCCGTCAGCACAGAAGCTGGATTTTACTCTAAGTGCTTTTTTCAGGTTCACACAGCAAAGGTTCTTAATACCTTTTCAGTGTCTATTCATTACTATTTAACATTAAATGTAGTAAAATCGGGTTTTTTTTTAATGATTGTAAAATAGCCTTTTGAACGTGTGAAGTGAGGATTCTAATTAATAAACAGTAAAGTGAATACAAACAAACAAACCAATAAGAAAGAAAGTAGAACTGAATTATGAAAGTCTAGAATCACAAATTTAATTCAGAAAACAACCAATAAAATTATATGCTTTTCTTAAATGCCTTTTTTTACATGCCTTCCGAAAATATTTTTAATGACTGAATTTCATTTTAGTTTGAAAAATACCCATTTTTATGTACATTTAACACTATCGTAAACTGGGGCCACTTCTGTAATCAAAGTGGCATTTTTATAACTTGTTTTAATTAAAATTAATTAAATTCTATCTTTTTGATATTTTTGAACAAAAATATTAAGTACATATTCTTTCAGAATAATGGCTGACTACATTTTTCCAAGATTAGACTTACAGCTACTGAATTTGTTGCACAATTTTCATTTGACTTTGAAGTATAAAATAAAGTCATGAGCACATACTTTTGTTAGTCTGATATCAGAAACAAAACAAAAAAAATAAAAATAAGGCAACCCAATGGGATATTTTAATATTGTATTTAATTAAGATTCTTTCTAGTTATGTTTAGATTCTACAGTCATCTCAGATTTGCATCAGAAATACTCATTTAATACATCGAAAATTAAGTGAGACATGAACCAGAAGCAGGCTGTGTACCCATTTATGTTTTTCTTTCTTAATTATTACCTTGTGACATTAGTTTGTGAGAGCAGGTAAAATAATAGATTGACATTAAGTACCTGTCGCTGGCTCTTCTGGCCACTTAGTCCGTCCAGTATTGATAAGATAGACCTGAGTATTTTTGTGGGGCCAAAGTGAGAACAATCTGCTTTGTAACAGAACTGACCTTTTACAGCAGGTAATTAGGTTGTTATTCTTGTGAGCAGCATCATAGGCAAAAAAGAAAAGAAAAAAGAAAAATATGCTACAAAGTGCACAAATGAAAACAAAATTTGGGCTCATTAATAGGAGTAATACCCAGATTTTGCCTTGATTTTTTTTCTCCTTGATATATATGTTCCTCAGGGGGAGGGCGCCTGAGCAGGTGCTTTGATGGCCACTGTTGAGTAGACACAGGTGCCCTGGTTCAGAGCATCTTAGTCACCCCTCCCCTTTGTCCCTAAACCACCTGTAATTGAGCTTAGAGCTGATCTTGGTGAAATCTCAAATAAACTTGGTGAGAGACCTTTATTTTTCACTTTTCGAAGAAGCAGGATTTGAAACCTCCTTTGTGCTCAGATATTCCAGATGAGAAGGGTTGGACTGGGCCATCCTGACGTGTGTGTTTGTCTGGCAATAACTTGTGCTTCTCACGCAGCCCAATATCGATAACAGCATCTTTCCTTGGCAGAGGACCTGGCCTGGCTATTTGATAGATTTTCCAGTTTCTGGATACCTTGATTTACAATCATAAAGTAATTGCAATAATTAAATTTTCATATTTTATAGCAGTGGTTTTTCAAGCAATTTATTTGACAAGATGCCAGTTTTTCATCTAAACCTCAGATTGTATTCCAAAGTATGTATGGATTCATGCATTCATTATTTAATGTTTTCAAACTTTAAATTATGAAATATTACAAACATACAGAAAGTTATAGAGAATAGTACAAGTATGTATTCTCCCCGATCACTTTTACCATGGTCGCTTCCCATTTTATTTAACAATACAACATTTCTTACACAGCGAATTTGCCCTGTGGCTTCTCCCCAGATTCTTGTCCTGCCTCCTTGAGAGGTAACTGCTATCCCGAACTGGGCCTTTTTATCTTTTCCAGGTAACATTTATTTTTAAACATGGGTGGTGATTTTTGTCGAAAGTAACAATTTTGGAATTTTCACAATTTAACTTAATGATAATTATCAATAGAAGATAAAATATTTTTATAGCTCAATCAATAAATTAACTATTCTAGGCGCATCTTCTGCAAATTTGGCATTTGATTTTATTTTTCAAGGAAGGATCTACTTGGGATTATAGGGGTTACTATCTTTGTTTTAAGTATTTTTGAAGATAACAGTTCTCAACTTTACCAAGATTCAAAATACCTTTTCTCACCCTTTGCGAAAGAAAAAAAAAAATTCCACTGAGTCCTTTAAAACAGCATATCTCACAGAGATACAGAATCTAGACCAATCTCTTAAAGATATTGTAAATGACATCAGTTTTCACTAGTTCTCTTTGTAACTAGAGGCTTTGGCTCCAGTTTTGAGCTAACTTAGAGGGCAGTAGGGTGTAATATTTGTCTTCATTTTAAGGAATTTTAAGAAAAACTGGACTTGTTTTATATTGGCCATAACTCTATTCTTTCCCTGATCCTCTCAGCTCCCCGCTTCGAGACCCACTGTACAATTCCAGGGGGGCAGCTGCAGGAGGGGAGCTGGGGTGAGCATGGGCAGTGGGCGGCAGTGCGGACCTGAAGTCCCCCAGAGCCAGCTGCCTTGGTTGAGTGTGTTACCTCTCCTTGCACGTGCCCTCCTGAGTGAGGCGGCTGGTGCACAGTCCCATTAAAAGAAGCCTTAGACTGGAGATAAGAGGTTTGGTGGCATTTCTGTCACCTGCCTTCTCTTTCTTTGTAATTTGATGATGGTTCGTTCCATCATTGCTTAAATACTGCACAATCTCCCAGGGTGTCTTCTCCCTCCCTCTTTGCGTGAAGATGTTGGGATGTGAATGCACATTTCTTCTTCAGGAAATATCAGGGGATATTTACCAGCCTATCTTACCGGCTCAGAAAGAGGAAGTTATTATATATCAGATTCTAGCAGTGCCTTTTAACCAAATCTGAGATGCCTTTTTTCTTATGGCTGTTAACTGCGTCTTTTTTCAGATCTAAGGGCTTTAAAATGCATTCCATTCAGGCACCTGTGTTCTAAGTAGAACAGCCTTTAAAAATGTAATTGAAGGATTTTCACTTTTGTGGAGTCGTCAGCAGGGTTGATATTGATCCATGCTTTCGGGTGGCCCAGTGCAGCAGAAGGGGAGACTGCAGAGGGCCGGTAAGCCTTCCGAGCCTTCTGTCTAATTTGGCAGAAAAATACAGAATGTAGGACAACAAAAGAAGCCTCCTTTTTCCATAAAAATTCTTTCTCTCACCCACCCTTCTTCCCCAAAAAGGGGACTTAATTTTTCAGCTGCACGCAGTGATTTGGTGCTCACTCTTGCATTGAAACAGTTGCTGTCTGAACAGGCAGGAAACAGTTTTCTTTTAATTGCTGAAATCATTCGGAAGTGCTTCATGCCCTGCTTCTATACAGCAGATGCTGTGCATTAATTGGCCTGCGTAGAAGTGACCCAGGGTTCCTTGCAGCGGGCCCAATTTTAGGCAGAGGGTTTAAATAGCTTATTTATTATTTTGTATAATCTGGCGTACATTATGTGCTCCTGCACGTGTCGTATTTCATGGTCTGCAGTTTCTAATGTCATGCGGGTTTCAAAACCTGGGTTTCTCTGGTAATGTAGTAGCAGCAGGTAAGCTCAAAATACCATCCATCAGGAGCTAATTTTTTATCCAGATACTCCAATGACTGATGAACCTGTCTTTTGTATGAATGTTTAGCACAGTAGAAAGCCATATGCCACTGGCACAGTTTCCTATGCATTCTTTACAGTTGCTAGAGAGTAGGCTTACAGGGGGAAAGCCCTCCGTGCCATTTCTGTCCTCTTGCCTATATTTAAAGGATAACACCTTTAAACCGGCCCAGGTTTTGGACGACAAAAGCGGGTAGGGGCCGTCTTAAAGGAAATCCAACTCCCATAATCATTTTCTTTATCAGAAATATGACTGCACACTCTTAATAGGGAACCTTGTTTTGTTACTCCCCGTCTGTTCAAAACAGACCTTAGCCCATTAGAAGGGCCTCCCTTGTGTGGGAAGACCACAGCTGTTACTGTAAATCTCATCCCGTCACTGTATCACCCCCATTTTGTGGCTCTGAAGGATGAAATTGAGAAATGGAATACTGTGCAGTCATCCTTTACATCTCCAATTTTAGGCCTTTGCCATCATTTTCATGCTTTTATTCCAAATCAAATAACATTAGTGAGCTACACCACCTTCTGATGAATATCTGGCATTGAGCAGAGCTTTCAAGTCTGTACTTTTGGGGGTTTCCTTTTATGTTTGGTGGAGGTCTTTTTCCCCCTTGCTCTTTTCTTTCTCTTCCTTTGAGCTTTCTTCCTGCGTTTTCAGTCTGAATGATACAAGTTGCCGAACGTGTCTCAGTCTTAACATGTTTTCCAAGAGCAATGTGTGCCGGAGAAGGTTCTGTGTCTTTTAATCTGGGGAAGGAGTGAAGCGAACTTGGTAGGAGGATATTGGGGGCTTTAATCAGAAATAAGAAGTGGTTTAAATCATTAGCACAACAAAGCATACTATAAGCTCGTAGATAAAAGTCCCTGGGGAAAGAGTCCTCTGAAAATAAATGGAACTTGATAGATTTCCATATCATTTATAACTTCCCTTAATTACACTTGGAAGACTTGCCAGTAAAACTGGAAAATTGGCAGCCTATATCCATTAGAGTCATTTTGCCGACCATGGCAAGCAGCTGGCTTTACTGGATTTTATTTCCCATCACTCACAATTAATCATCAGCTGGAGATGTCTGAAAGTCTTCAGCACAGAGCAGTGCCGAGTGACATTCAGGCCTCCTAAACATGCTAAAATCTGCTGAGTAAATGGGCCGAGTTTTCTCTCTGGCTTACTCATTTGGGGGCGAGGCAGGCTCCCGCTTAATGAGTGCGTTCTGATAATCGGATGTGAATGTGAACCCTGACCCCGTGTCAAAGGAGAGGACGCAATAAGCTGGTTGAAAGATATAGGATTCAGGCCTCCAAACTTTACACCAATTAGACAGCGGAGAAGTACATCAGGCCGACTAGGTTTATCAAAAAGACTTGCGAGGCTTGTGACCATTTTGTAAGCCCAACGTTGGAGACATCCTGTCACAATCATTAAGTCGTTATCAGATGATTCACAAAAGTGTTAGAGAAGTGTGCGCACACAGACCCTTCAGTGGCAGTGCCCTCACATGTGAGCTGTCTGGTGGAAGCTCTGAACGATTAAGCACCCTCTCTGCTCGCTCAGTTGATGCCTGTCCTCTCCGCGCCCACGGGGAAATCCGGACGGTGCTGCCATTATGTCCCCGAGCTCTGGAAGGATTGGGGCGCAGGCACCTTGGACAAGGAGGCTTCCACGGTGTCGAGGTGAAAGGCCCGTGTCGGAGCTGGAGCCTATGTAGGGCGTAGCCAGTCAGTGGGGTCGCGGCCCCATCTTCATTCTTTGCTGTGTGGTTTGTACCATATTTGCTTCTCTGATTCGGGCTTTCGAGAGGTAAAATAACTTGAATTCAAATCAGGTTCACGTGTATATATGCGCGTGCATGTGTGTAGGTTAAGATGATTCTACTGACTAAAACATATCTCACAATTTTGTGGGGTAAAGGAACAACTTCCAAGAGTTCTTTCTCTTTTAGGCATGAATGAGTGAAAACAGACTATAGAAACAGATTGCATAAGTGAACACAGAGAGGGAAATGAATTACTTCAGTTTCCATCTACCGCTAAATAACATAAGTAGAGACCAGCAGACACAGGGCAGGGAACTAGGGAGAGAAAAAAGGAATGAAAAGGTGGAGCTGTGAGGATTGAGTTCTGCCATTCAGGGCAGTGCTACAGGTCAGGCAAAGAGCGGTCACTTCAAATCCAGAGGCACTGTCTTTGAAGTCCTTTTAATCAAATTGCCAGCGTCACACAATCAGAGAGAAGGGAGTATTATAACTTTGGGACTTTCCCACCTCTCCTGATTATCTGTGGCTAAATCAGAGGTTTTGCTTTTCTAATTAATGAGGACTTAACCTGAGGACTTAACCACTTGTACTTAGCCTGAGGACTTAACCACTTGCAGTCACCTGTATATGACCATTTTGCAAATCACCCACACTGCGAGCACACGGAGCCAGCCAAGACAAAATGGGCAGGGACACAGGCCCTGTTGTCCCCCAGGCTTCATTAGGCCCTGATCTCACCTCCAGTGCGGCCAGCTCGGGTCTGAAGTTGGGCTGTGGCCTGGGCCCAGCCGTCCTTCCACGGGCATTGTCGTCAGGTTGGCCTGTGCCCCCTTGGTGTGACCATCAGAAATCTCGTGGTTCGTTTCTTCTTTCATGTTTGCATTAACTGAATTAACTTACGGAGGGGCAAGGTCGTGGCCACCTAAGAGAAGCCCGTGGGGTCGGGGATGGGGAGATGCGGGCTCTGAGCAAGCCCAGCTCTCAGACGCCTGCAGAAGAAGCCCGGCTGGGGGGAGGGGCGGAGGCAGGCACACACAGGCCCCGCAGTGGGCACTCGGCCATCTGTGAAGGAAAGAACTACCGCAGCACGGAGGTAGAGAACTTACTATTAATTTTTGGATAGAATTCCCATTGTTGAATTTCAGACCCATTTCCCAGAGAGCCGCTGTGGCCCTGTTGCTGGACTGTTTCCTGGGCCAGCTCTGGGCCCTCAGCCTCCATCTGAGAAGCTGTGGTCTGGGTCCACAGGGTTTTGTATGTGGAGCTAAATGGCAGGTACTACCCTGGGGGAACTTGCCCTTCTCCCATCTTGCCTGGTCCCTGCCTGCCTTTGAAAAGAGGGGGGACAAAAGGCTCCGAAATGACGACTTGAGGGAGTAGCTGTTCTGACACCCTGACAGGGCATATTTATTGTTTCGAGCTGCCTTCACTTTTCTCCCCCTGCATTTTGGAGAACAGCAAGTCGGAATGCAGATGCCAGGTGAAAATGAATCAAAAAGGGCAGCGAGCACAGTGCTTCAAGCCCAGCTCTCCAGCACAGTCTCTCCTCTGTGCCAGCACTGAAGCTTTGGCATCCCCTCTCTTCCTATGTTTCTGTGCCAGGAAAAAGCAGCCCACCACCTGATCAGCGGAGGAAAGGAATGCATAGGGCTCAGGCAGTCCCGACTGCCAGCAAGACAGCTTGCGCCCCACGGGGGGCCGGGAGGGGGCTTGAAGATCATCTGGGGATTTCAGGAAAGAACATTCTCCAGGCACTTTAGCGACACTGGGCAAGCACAGCGGCGGTGGTGCGAGTGTCCGGGAGCCCCACACCAGATGCCCAGCAGCACCCCACATAGCCAGTTGCCCTAGGAAACTTAGCTCTCCCATTTCAAAGATTGGGAGACCCTTTTTCATAAAGATAGGAGAAAAATCGGGCCCAGCTCCTTGGTGCTTACCCATCAAAGGCAGAGAGAAGAGAATGAATAAAGCGGCTTTCAGCCACAGCTGACCCCTGAGTGGAAGCCCCAGGTTAAACCCCAGAAGGTTTGTACCCAGCTTCGCTTGGATTTTCTTTCATAACGAAAGGCAAACATCGAAACTCCAAGCTTGAGCCCTTTGCCTGCATGAGCTGTGTGTGTCTTTGCGAGGAATGGGCACAGCTCTAGATACCATTCCCTGTGCTGGAAGGTGCTTTCTGGGAGCCACCTCGTCATTAAGACTTGGCATGTCTTGCAAAGGGTGGGACAGTGGGCCTCGTGGCCTGGATGTTTGGCTGTTGTTCCCAGCTCCCGAGGGCTATAGACAAACTCCATTTTTTTTTATAACAGCTTTACTGAGATAAAATTCATATACAATTCACCCCTTTAAAGTACACTCGAGTGGTTTCAGTCTATTCACAGAGTTGCACAACCATCACCACATTCACTATTAGAACATGTTCATCACCCCGAAGGAAACCGGGTACCCATTAGCGATCACTCCCTTTTTTCCCTCAGCTCCTGGAATCCACAATCTTTCTCTGTTTTGAGATTTTCCACTTCATTTCCTATAAGTGGAAAATGTGCCATTTATTTCACTTCTCTGTTTGTGGTAAAAGGTAGATTCAGAGATTCCCGGGGGAGGCCCCACAACCAGCACCCCATTCCTCGAATATCAGAGATTTTTTTCTAATGAGGACTTAATGATATAGGGGGGTGGCCTTTCTCTGCTGTCCCCCAAAGAGGAACTTGAAATATGAAGTATTTATCAGAGGTCGTTGCTGCCACTTGGATCAAATTTCAGCATTTTTGACAAAGAATCTTTTAATGGCTTCATTTTGAGCACTGTTGCAAAATTAGAATGATTGTAAAACTTGTCCATTTTTAATCATTTTCCAGGTAGCAGAAGGTCAGGAAATTTGTGTAATCGAAGCCATGAAAATGCAGAACAGTATGACAGCTGGGAAAACTGGCAAGGTATGTCCCCAAGTTCCCGCCAGCTCATGCCGGCTCTGTGACAGGAAGCGGAACTTCCACCTTTGAATTTGGAATGGTTAGGCCTGAAAAGGACCAGAGAGGTGATCTCTTCCCACCTCTGCACCCTACAGATGAGGACATTAAGATCAGGAGCTCATTTCACCCTGGAACAATGAGTCCCTGACTCATGGAGAGCACACCTTCCAAAAGAGTCGTCTGATGTTCACTTAGTCAAAGAACAATCGTTCTTCACCCTCATGTCTTTCAAATTAAGGAGTCTTTAATTTTTAATGTTTGCATCTGTCTTAGAGGCAGTTAGTTATCTGAGACTTAAGTGACACAGCAGGAAATGGTTTTAGAGATTGTAAAAATTAATGTAACTCTTCAAGATAATTTCTCCACAAAGAGAACAATTCAATTTTAGATCAAAGAGCTGAAAGCCCCACGTACACATTTGGGACTTAATGATTTAAGGAGGAAAAAAGGAGACGTATTATTACTGAAATTTATTGAGTAAAACTTAAATGTATTTTTTTCCTCAAAAATAGAAAAATCCTTTAAAGCAGTAAATTCATTATTCGTTTGGTGACTAAAAAAAGACACTATTTGTAGTAGAATGATCCTTTTCTGAAGGTCGATTTGATGAGGAAGTGTGGAGCGAGTTGAGGTGAGGACAGCAGCATAGGTTGGCCGTGTCCTGCACCGTGGCCACACCTGAAGGTGAGCTTGATCCTTGGGGACGTCGGGTGCCCTGGCAGAGAGGTACTGTCAGTTCACAATGAAGTTTGTGTCAGAGAGACACAGCCTGTGTCACCCCAAAATGAAACGAAACATGCTCAGACAATAGGCCACCCTCCCAGTCCAGTTCCAGCTGAGAGGGTGGAGGCCCACCGCATAGCTAGTGAGCCTCGAGCTGTCTGGCCAGGCTGGAGGGGGCTGCAGACGGCTGAATGGCATGATTTGCAGTTCTTTAGGAATCCCGCTTTCTACATCTGATTATCTTTTAAAAGTTGAACAAGAAAATGTTGGTTTCTGCCCTCGTAAAAACTGTTATATTTGTTTCTTGGGATTATTTAACATTGATGCTGTGTTAGCATGAAATTTCCATGATGAGAACTTGGCCTCATTTTGGGGGGCAGAGAATATGTGTCAGATGCATGCCAAAGGCCTGTGTTGCTAGACTGAGGTACTAATACAAAAATGAACTTGGTCCCAGCTCCTTGAAGGAGTAGGGGGCCCATGTCTGTCAGTGTGTTTTATGTCCTCATAGCCTGGGTCTCATGGTGAAGGTTTAGCTGCTCCTTGGTCATGAGCAGCTCAGAGCTGCTTTTACGGTATTGATGGGCTCTGGGCAAATTCGTGCTGTGGCCTGACCCCGAGTAGTGGGAGTCTTTCCTGCCCATCCCATTTCCTCCTATCCCCGCAGCAGAGCCTACCAGGAGTGGCCAGAGCCCCAGCCCAGAGCAGCGGGCCCCGGGGAGCCGGAGCGTTGGTGGTTCTTATCCAGAAGGGCCATTTTTCCTCCCGGAGAAAAAGGTCACAATAGAAATGGGTCCTCCACTCTAGTAATCGCAGCATCATGAAAAAATATATCTTATACAAACATCGGAGGCTTTAGATAAAAAGCACCTACTTCAGTGCAAATAGCATGTGCCGAAAAGGCCTCTGAATTAGTCACGGCATAGGTTCACACTGCCAGAAAGAGCCTAGGCTGGAATTCAAGGGAATAAGGCCCCTCTTTCTCTCTGGCTCAGAGTGGGGCGATGGGGACACAGGCCAGGGGACCAACCCCGTCGGTGCCAGCATTGTTACTCTTGGCCACGTATTCTAACCCATTGTTCATGTTCATGCCCAAGCAAGAACCTCCAAGAAGTCAAGTACTATCTGTTCCCCAGTCTAAACGCCTCCCTGCTCCTTGTAAATCTGAACCCAATTTGGGAAAACAAAATTTGATGAAAACTGGGAGAAGTGAGTAGAATGACAAGGCACAGTAGCAACGTAGCGGGAGCTCGGTGCCTGTTCCACATCATGCCACGAAGTACTATACTATCTGTACAGCCACATGTCTTCTGAGTATTTTATTTCCCTTCAGAAGGAAGTTTACATTACAATCAGGCTAGGAAGTTTCTCCTGTTAATTAGTACCTGTTTGGACTCATGTAATTTTCTTTTTTCTATACTAAACTAATAATACCATTACCTCTAAGAGAACATTTCTATAACTTAAAACTGTAGAGAGGTTGGGAGGGCTGAGTGCTGAGAGCTCAGCCAGCACCAACACTGGAGTTTAGGATGCTGCCTAGACCCCTGCGTGCACCCAGTGCAAGGGCCAGCCAGCAAACAGCAGCAGAAATCCCCTTGCACCAGCGTATTTTAGGACAGACAAGGACGGAAGAGCCAGGAGAGTGGAAGGTGGCGAGTCACAGCCTTCCAGGAGGACGTCCCAGGCATGAGGTCCCCTCTGACTGTGTGGGCCGAGTGTTCTACCTGTGCTCCAAAGCCTGCCAGGCTGTCTCTTCACTTCCAGAAATGGATGACGAGATTGCTCCCTCCTGGTATAATTAGTAATTCTTACTACCGCCCCCTCCCTTTTTTTTTTTTTAAATTCAAGGTGAAATCGGTGCATTGTAAAGCTGGGGACACAGTTGGAGAAGGAGATCTGCTCGTGGAACTGCAATGAAGTATTTATAGCCTTCCAATCATCACCCAATTTAATTAGCCATTTGTATTATTCTTCTTTCATACTCCATTTATTCAAGCGTTTTGCAGGAACACTCCTGTGCGGCAGATTTTACACGGTCATATTTATTCCACATATAGTCAAAACCAACATTCTGCCAAAAAATTACCAATGGAAATTTTTACTGACATAAATACTTGTACATATGATTTGTACTTCTGCTGTGAGATTTCCTAGTATCAAAATTAAATCAATAAAACTGAGCATTTGTCTAAATATTAGTTTGCCTTTTTGAATGAAGACAATGTACATAAGAGGCTACAGGCTGTGCCAGTAGACTTTAAATACTAGCATTTCATTGTGATCCTTTAAAAATTTATATAAATCCCAGCTCTTTGCCTTCAGTTTCATTAAATTAGCATTTGCCACCTTATAATCTTATTACCTACTTCTCCGGGTTGAGGACCTAACTCCCCGTTTGTGGTTATTTATAACTTCTTAAGCCCAGGCAGCACCAATGATTTGGGAAATCCCTTCTATGTGGCTCTAACGATTAAGTACCAGATCTGCTAGATCCCTCGGGGCATCACCTTAGGGGCGGCTGACTCACATGGTCCTCTCTCCCCCATCCCACAGGCTCTGCTCGGGGCTCCCTCACCCCAACTGTAGTAGGTGGGGCTGCCACAAGCCCATCAGCTGATACCCATCCTTGCCTTTTTGTGTTTTTGTGAAGTAGGTTTCCAATTAAGAAAAAAAGGGCTAAAAATAATGATCATGTTTTTTGTGCCAGATGCAGTTAGCGATCATAGTCTACCATTAAGTTGAAGAGTTAAGTGAGCTCTCCCAATGGAGAATGAGGTTACTAAGGATCAGCAGCTGCATTTTCATTTGGTTCTGAAATTCTTGGAATACATTTCATACTTTGCTGGTAAGTAAGCAGAGGCAGAATCGTGCACTGATTTGAATCTACGCTGACAGATCATCAGATGGAGGTGGGTAGTAATTGGTACTTCGTGCCTTGCTAAAATTATTTTAAGTGCTGTTTGTATTTGGAAGCTAAGCTTTCTGTCAAGCCTGAAGAACAAATTACTAATATGTTGGTTCTTCTCCGAAAGGCCCACCCCCAAATGCTGCTCCCTTCGGGAGGCAGGAACAGTGCCTTGCTGCTGGGCCCTGGGCTTGGGTGAGCTTCCATCTGAAATCAGGGGTGTTCAGCTGTGTCTGCCAGCAAGTGGGCGCTCGTTATTTTGCTAGATTAGAATGAAAAGAACCTTCTAACTAAGTAGGCCCAAGAAAAGAGCCAAAAATAGCACCGACACTTTCATATTTGATTTCCTAAAACATCTAGTTTAATTTTAAATGGCCACTCTTTAATAAGTTTGATTTGAAAATTGTGAAGAATGATGTTATATATAACTCCAAAACTACTGTAAAATACAACATGTTTTTCCTGAGGTTTTTAAATTACGCTAAGCCAAGATCAGCTTAAATTTTTTTTATCTTGGTGCTACAGGTCAGAATCAATATAGTAGGGCTGAGAGAATCTAGCTGCAACACAAAGTCTTTACATTCATTTTAAATGTTATCTTCAGATTAAAGCAAAGCAAAAATAAAAAAAAAGTACGATAACATGAGTTCTTGAAATGTCATTTAGGGGAATTAAAATCCTAAATTTTTCTTATCCGGTACATTCAAGCCCATGATGCTCTTTAAACAGCAAGGAATAAAGCAGTATCGGACAGATAGACCTCAGGGCACAATCTTGTTATCAGTGTGTCAAAATTATTTGGGAAATTGGCTGCCACTACAAAAGAGATTATTTCTTTTTCCACAGATTGAGTTCTACAAATGTTTGTTTCAAAGGGCACTATTATGCTTCTGCATTCAGTGAGTGCAGACCAAGCTGAGGTAATCTTATAATCATCAGGGTTCTATCATGCCTTGCACTTTTTATCTGTTTTCCCTTGGATTATAGCGAAGCCCGTGCTTCCCCTGAGAGTCGTAATTGTCGTAGTACGGGAGGTGGACCCACTCCGGCGGGTAGGTGGCTGTGCTATACACGAAGCACTGCACGGTCCTGTTGGCAGCGGGGGTCTCGCTGGGGACGCTGTGTGCGCCTTCGAGGACCACGACCCTCACTGAGGTGCGCTGGTACATGTCTGGGCAGCCTTCGAACTCGTCGAGGAAGCGCAGCATCTGCTCGTCCACAGCGTAGATCTCCCCGACCACACAGTGGCCGTGCCCTGGGAGGTTCAGCAGGTACGGAATGTTATGCTCTCCGGCGATCACCAAGGGGTAGGGCTCCACCGTGTGGCCCCGGCCCTGGAAGGTCGCACAGCCATTGGTGTCATCCAGCAGGACTTTGTGGTTGGGCTGGCCTTGCTTCAGTGTCCCGTATACAAACACGTGGGCCATGCTGGCCAGAGATGCTGCAAAGGAGAAAGGAAGCAGGACTGGTAAGAATTACACGTGTCAGAGAAACGAGAGAGAGCTCTTGGTCTCGGTCGCGGTTGGAAACCTCGCCTGTGAGGGCCAGACGGTAAACATTTCGGGTTCGTGCTCCAGCAGCAGCTCTCAAGCCCACACAACCCAGAGTCTGCTACTTGACCATCCCACGGTGGGCTCTGAGGTTCCAGAAAACATCAGCACCCTTTACAGTCACTTTCTGGAGAAAAGGCACTTATTTTGAGAACATACTTGTTGGATGGAGACAACCTGTCTTGGGAGCAAGCCCAAAGAACTGCTGTTTTTCTGAACAGTTCTCAATCTCTTTAAAAGGACTTTAAAAATTACACAATAAATACTTGTTATAGAAAAAACACATAATGAGAAGTAAATATAAAGATATAACGTGTGCATCTGTGTGTGTGAATAGAATATCCACCTGTAATGGGCTACGAGAGAGAATTCAGGTTTTAGTACTCAATTTACATTCTAGTCCTGGCAGTATGACCCAGCAAACCTTTAACAACTGTACTTTTTTCAAGGTCCTAGAGGGTAATGATGCTTCCCTGTGACTTACTGTGACTCACCACAGTGACTTTGGCTCCAGTGTGAAGGTAAATATTTACTGCCTACCTGGGTCTGGGCCACAGATTGTTACGTAATCAAAAAAAAAAAAGTGGTTTTTGTAAAAGTGACTCAAACAGAAATGGAAATCAAAGTTGAGCAGGGGTGGGCGGCTCTTCAAAGCCTGGCATTTCACTGCCCTACTTGCCCAGTGCTGTGTAATGATGGCAGGTTTCCTCAAGACAGGCTTTGGAAATGAGACACCCTGGGCAGGAAAACAAAAGATGTGTCCACTTGCCAGCGGCAGCCCACAACCAACCAGAAACACCTGGAGGGTGACACCCCCTGGACACCAATCACTGCCAGTGACCCTTGAAGAAGTGACACTTAATTTATCAGTCTTCCACTTTCTTCTCAGCAAACAAAGGCTAGTCTATGGGTTTTAGCCACCTCGCTTCTTCATGGCGTCTGGGGAGGATGGTGGTCTCAACAGACCAACGCATCTGCCTACCTGTGCCCACCCCATTCCCTCTGCCGCCCTGGTCTCTGTCACCGGCCCGTGGAATGTCAAGAGTTCCATGGGTTTCAGGCAAACTGTACTTGGAAAGGCTTGGCCCTGTATACAAACCGTGGCACATACATTGGGACACCTTGAGCAGGACGGGCACATGACAGGAGCTCTAGGTCTGGTTACTCTGACAAGGGTGGAAGGATAGGTTAGAGTTCTGGGACTTAAAGGGGACGCATGCTTCATGTATGAAAGTCAAGATGTGAATCAAGGAGAGCCTGGAACTGGAGGTGCAGAGAGAGAGGAGGAAGACCCAGGCGCTTTGGAGCTGCAGGTGGTAGGACAGCTGCTGGAGGAACAGGGAGGAGCGGTGCGCCTGGGAGGATGGGAGGCCTGAAAGGACAGACGTACAGGTCGTCAGGAAAGAACCTTGGGCCTGCTCACAGGAGAGCCACAGGGACAGCGTGGGCTGTTTACAGAGGTGGGCTGGGGAATGATCCAGAGAAATGAGTGCCAAGAAGATGGCGGATTTGCAGCAGCCCTGGAGCCAGATACTTGGAAAGCGCCGTCCCCAACATGTCTCCCACACTTGCATCCTGTCTTCTAGAATGATTTGTCAACAACGCCTGCAAGTTGTGCCCAGGATCCAAAGTTTCTCACCCTCACCCAAGGACTGTCCGTCTCCTCAATGCCCACTGGGCCTTCTCCGTTCCCTCTGGTCCAGTCCTGGTCAATCTTGGCTACAAACTCCACGACTTTCCCTGTTGGTGTCAGCTTTCGCCCCTCATCTCCCTCCAGCCACCCCTGGAACGAACCCCACTGATGCCTGCCCACGCTGGGGCCTCTGCAGTCACTACGGCCTCCCCCACTTGGCTCGTGCACCTTCTCAGAAGCCTCCCTGAGCTGCCGACCTGAAGCAGCACCCACCAGCCCCTCAGTCCCATCACATCACCCTGATTTATTCTCTTTATGGCACATGTTCTCCAGATCACTGCTCGTCTTGTTTGCCACCAGAATGTGAAGAGGTGGAAGGGAACGTGGAAACCATCTACGGAGCTGCATCTGAGGTTGGTGAGGACTAAGGCTGCACAGCTGGGCAAAACCAGTCAAAACTGGAGACCCGCCATCCTCATCACTGGTGGCCTATCGTTTCCCCCTTTGGTTGTTTTTTAAAAGTAACGTGTCCATCATGTAAGTCAAATAGCTTTACATGAAAAACGAAATTCCCTACCCTTTTCCACTTCCTTTTAAGGCAATCTTTTAACTGTGGCATTTGGTACTTATCTCCATATTGTTGGTTACTTATACTTCTACTTGTTGATGTTTTAAATTATGTCTTGCCTTTGTACCCCCGAAGCAGGTGAGCATAGTGGTTTAAAACACAGACTTTACAATCAACTTGACTGGGTTGAAATCCTGGCTCTACTAGTTTTAACTGTGAGACTTTAGACAAACAATTTTACCTCTCTGCCTTGGTTTCCTCAGCTGTAAAAGGAAGTAATGACAGCAACCTGCTCCGGAGGATCGTTGTGATGGCTGCATGAGTTAATGCACACGGACAGTCCTGCCCATTTGGTAAGCCTGCATTCCATGTCTGTGGGGTTGTTATTGCTGTGGAAGCCCTCCATACCCATGCCCCCAATACATGTGCACCCGCTCTGCCCCACATTCCTCCAATAGGCTCAAATTCTGGTCAAATCCATATTCAGCATCAGAACTGTATAAACACTGTTCTCAGATAAGGCACAAAGTGTACTATGATTAATTTCCTTTCTTGGACAACTTTTGTTTTTCTTGGAAAAGCTGCTTCAGCTTTTTTTTCCTGCCCTTTGCTCAAGTTTCTCTGACAGTAATGTAGCCTCACATTCTCTCCAAGCACTGTAAGAATCCTTTCAGCCCTGACCACCCACTGGTTCCGTTTCTCCCTGGAGCCTTCATTCTGCTTCAGCCTGTGTCTATGGTACTACTGCTGTTCGGGGTGTCCCTCTATGCCATCCAGGGCTTCCCTGAGCTCTAGACGTCCCTGGGTCCCATGGCACCGTCTTGGTTGACTCCCTCATTTTACTGAGGCTGTTTCCCACCCTCAATTACCAGTGTGGCTGCGTAAAGAATTCTAATTTCCTTCACAACTTTAAAGGCATTTCTTCTTTGTCTCCTAATTTCTCAAGTTCTTGCAGAGAAGTCCATTGCCACCGGCATCCAGTCTTTCGTACAGGACTTGTGCTTCTCTCTCTGGAGGCTCTTAAGGTCTTTCCTTTCTCCCTTAAATCCTGAGATTCTATAATGATGTGTCTTCACGTGGAGGTTTTGTTTTTGTTTTTGTTTGTTTTTTTTTCATTCGTTGTGCTGCAAATTTTCATCTGAAAATTCATTATCTTGGATAGTGGAGAATTCTCTTTGTTCTCCCTCTGGATCTCCAGTACTCAGATGTTGCATATCCTGGGTTAATCTTCATTTTCCTCTTTATAGTCTACTTTTATCTTCCAGTTCTTCTCAATATTAAAATATTTTTGCCATCATATTTATTTCCAGGATCTTCTTCTTGTTTTCCATTTTCTTAGCATCCTATTCTTTCACAACATAGTACCATCTCTCATCTTTGCGAAGATTTTATCATGAGTTTTTTTAAGTTTTCATCTTTCCTTGCATTGCCTCTGTTCCTCCCAAATTCCTCTTTTCTCTTTGTTTCGGTGTGTTTCTTTAAAAGTTTTTCTTCAAAGGTCTCATAATCCTTGCCTGGCCTTCCTGAAATGTGAGATACTATATAGGAAACTGAAGCTCCATGTGAGGGAGTCTGGTGGTTGGCAGGACTTGTGTAGGGGCTCTAGGGACAGGTTTTGAGGGGCCCGAGATAACAGAATCTGTATACATATATGGACATTCCCTTAATCCCCATTTTCAGGATGCTCCCTTACCCCCACCGTCAGCTGGGCCTAGTGTTCCCAATACTAAGCCTCTTGCTAAGCCCCTTTGGGCAGTAACCCACCCGTCCTCTGCTGGGCAGAGGGGAGAAGGGGTCTCTGCTCCCAGTACAGAATTTCATCCTCTCCTCTCTGCTCCTACTGTTTTTCACACCTATGGCCCACGAGTCTGGAGCTTCTCTGATATTCTGGGCACAAGTTGGCTAGCTTCTCGCTGGCTTCTGACCATATAGGGACAAAGGTTCTGGTTTCTCCAGGCCGCTAAGTCAGTTGCCACTCATTTGTGTTTTCTATCTTCCAGAATTTTATTGCCCTTTCCCATCTTTTGTCTTTCTAGGACATTGGAGTGGCATTTAGCAGGGAAAGAAGTGGTGGTTCAGGAGCTTCTTGCCTCTTTAGAGGAATGGCAAGAAGAGTTTATGAGGGTACAGTTGACTTGAGTGTGGTTTAGGTCACCAGGAGAAAGCTGGTTAAGGTAGCAACAGCACATACTGGAGAGGGCTGGAGTGGGCTGAAGGGGTCAGGCAGAGGGTGGGGGACATAGAGGAGTACGCTTGCAGAAGGAGACTCCCTTCTGCCAGGCAGGAGCGGAAGGGGGAAACCAGGCAGCAATTCCAGGAGAAGAAAAGCCCAGTGGTGAGAACAGGGTACACAAGGAATGAGACATCCCCCTGCCGTCTGTGAAGGTTAAAGAGAGACAGACTCATCAACCAGTGGCTTCAAACAAATGTGGAGTAAGGAAAGAGTGGGCGAGAGTTCACCAAGACCATGGTACAGGGGACCTGCCTTAGAAGGGCCAGAAGGTATGTTCATGTTGGACTGCCTGGCCTTTCCCTAAAATAGGGTGATGTCATCAGTTTGGGATGGGGGGAATGCCACCAGGGGTAAAGACTTGCAAAATGGAAAGAGGTTTAAAACAGGCCTACTGGGAAAAGCCTGGGCTTTGGCTTAAGAGCTGTAGGGTGACAGTATAGAGCAGGTTCTCAGCAAAGGATGCTTGCTTTTACTACTCGAGGGATTCAGTTGCAAAGCCAGAGAAGAAATATTTTGTCTAAGCACGATAGCGGGCTTAGGGAAAGAGGTAGGAGGACAAGAAATTGTGATCAGAGAGGCTTGTGGAGGATGGCATTTCTGAAGTGGGCTGATTAATTCCCAGCCATGACCAGGTTCAAGGGCAGTGGCGCTTAGCAGCAGCTTTGGGTCCCCTGGGGGCTCTGTCACAGCACCACTGAGTGTTACCTGAGTGCCCCTGGCTATGCTAAGTGCTATGTGTCACCTCAGCTCACCGAATCCTTGACACTCTGTAAGAGAGGTGGTGCTAGTTTCCTTATCTGTTAAATGGGGATAAATCAGGTGGCTTAGGTGAGGGTACCAGGCACAGAGCTCCCGTGGGACAGCACCAAGAACTGGACCTAGGTGTGTTGAACTCCGAAAGCCTCTGTGGCTCTGCTATAAAGTCCGACCCCAAGACCAAGTGGAGGTGACCCTATCAAGTACAGCCTAGAATTCAGATTCTGTAGTGGCAGCAATGGTTTGTAAAGGACCCTACCTCCCTATAGTCTTTTTTTTCCCTACTTCATGTCACATTCCCTTCTCGCCTGAATGAGTTTTATTTGATAAACCGATTCCTTCTCTATATTCTTTTATTTTTGGATTAAAATTTCGTGATGAAATACACAAAACATGAAATTTACCATCTTAAACATTTTCCATTAAAAAATTTTTTTCAATTACAGTCGATATACAATATTATTAGTTTCAGGAATATAACATAGTGATTAGACATTTATATACCTTATATAGCAATCACCCCAATAAGTCTAGTACCCATCTGACACCATCCGTAGTTACTACAATATTATTGACTATATTCCCTTTGGTGTACTTTACATCCCCATGACTGGTTTTATAACTGACAATGGGCATATCTTGATCCCTTCCCTTTAGCATTTCTTGTAATACTGGTTTGGTGGTGATGAACTCTAGTGTTTTCTTGTCTGTGAAACTCTCTCTCTCCTACAATTTTAAATGATATCTTCGCTGGGTAATTTTGGTTGTAGGTCTTTGCTTTCCATTAATTTGGATGTTTTGTGCCAATCCCTTCTGGCCTGCATCGTTTCCTTTGAAAAATCAGCTGACAGTCTTATGGAAGCTCCCTTGTAGGTAACTGCTTTTCTCTTGCGACTTTTAAAATTTTTTTGCTTTCAACCTTTGGCATTTTAATTATGATGTATGGTGTGGGCCTCTTTGGGTTCACCTTGTTTGGGACTCTGCATTTCCGGGACAATGTCTATTTCCTTCTCCAGGTAAGGGAAGTTTTCAGTCCCTTACTTCCTCTTTTTCCTTCTTGTACCCCTACGATGTTGTCCCAGAGATCTCATAAAGTATCCTCATTTAAATTTTTTTTTTTTTTTTTTTTGCTGTTCTGATTGGGTGTTTTCTGCTACCTTGTCTTCCAGATCACTGATTTGATCCTCTGCTTCATCTAATCTCTTGATGATTCCCTCTAACGTGTTCATTTTAGTTATTGTACTCTTCAATTCTGACTGGTTCTTTTTTTATGGTTTCCATCTCTTTGTAGAGGTTTTCACTAAGTTAATCTATTCTTCCCCTAAGTTCACTGAGCATTCTTATAACCATTGTTTCGAACTCTGTATCTGGTAGACTGCTTGCCTCCATTTCATTTAGTTCTTTAGCTGGAGTTTTCTCTCATTCTTTCATTTGTGACATGTTTCTTTCTCATTTTGGCTGCCTCTCTGTGTTTGCTTTCTATGTATTAGGTAGATCTGCTACATCTCCTAGTCTTGGTAGAGTGGCCTTATGTAGTAGGTACTCTGTGAGGCCCACTGATGGTGTCTCCCTGTTCACCTGAGCCAGGTGCTCCAGGAGTTTCCCTTGTGTGGGTTGTGTGTGCTTTTCTGTTGTAGCTGAGCTTTGATTTTTGTTGGCATATCGGTGGATAGGACTGACTCAGGCTAACTGGCCATGAAGGCTGGTTGTGACTACAGCAGAAAAGCTGTTGTGCAGGGGCTGACCCTATGGAGCAACAGTTGCTTTAGTGGAGCTCTGGGGTCAGCCAGGTCTGCTCTTCAGGTATGCTGTTTATGGAGCTGGTTGGTTGGTGCTCTGCTGCGGTCTGAAGCTGGCCACTAGGTGTGTTGGTTCTGGAGCCTCTTGGGAGGGGCTCTGGTGTAGGCCAAGGTTAGCAACCATTTGTCCCTGGCTTGGAGCCACAAAATGAACTGCAGTTGGTTGCCACTTGTACTGGACTTGTGGTCCTTTGGTGGGCACCAAAAGGGGTGCTGAGGCCAGCCACCACTTGTGCCAGGTTTGTTGCTGCTTAGTTGAAGCTAAGCCAACACTGGCTGCAGCTTATGACAGGCTTGGGGCTACCTGATGTGAGTTACAATGCAAGTTGAGACTGGTCATGACTTGTGCCAGGCTTAGGACCATTTAGTAAGAGGTACAAGGCACACTGAAGCCAGCCGCTACTTGTTTGGGGTTTGTGGACCTTTGCAAGAGTTTAGCAAAGTCCACAGTGTAAGCCAAGGCAGGCCACTAGTGTGGAGAAGCCACTGGAAGTGGCTCAGCCTGGGTGGGGTCTCAAAGGAATCACCAGGGCATGGCGAATGGTTAGGTGGTTTAAAGGAGAGTTCAGATTTGGTGCCTACCTGCACCTACCAGTACTTCTATCCCTGGAGACTGCTGCTCTGACCTCTGCCCCTCCAGCCCTCACCTTGAAGGTAGTTAATTCAGTTCCTCCCCATTATGTCCTTGACACTTTTTCAGCTGCTGCCTGTGCTGCGGCCCAGAGTGAATGAGTTTGTGAGCAAGCGAGTCCCTGCACAGGCCCCTAAGGAAAACAGCTGGGATTCCAGCAGTCCTCCGTCTCACTCGGACACAATCCTCACAGAATTTTACAGCCAGATATTATGGGACTCCTCTTTTCTGGCACTGGGCCCCAGTTGGGGAGCCAGGTGTGGGGCTGGGACCTCTTCCTCAGGGCAAACCTCCACAGCCAAGATTGCCCTCCTGATTCTTAATTGTGGGTGTGGGACTTGCTTATTCCATGTCTCCACCTTCCTACCAGTCTCGTCCTGACTTTCTTTATACCCTTGGTTATAGGACTTCTATTCAGCTAGTCTTCAGATGGTACTCAATGATGGTGGTTCTATAATTTAGTAGTAACTCTGATGTAGTCATGGGAGGAGGCAAGCACAGGATTCACCTGCTTTGTGACTTTGACTAGAAGTCTCTATCTTAACCATTTTTAAGTATATACTTAGGTAGAATTTCAGAAATTCAGACAACTTTTTTTCAGTAATGTTAAGTTTATTCACATTGTTATGTAACCATCACCACCATCCATCTCCAGAACTCTTTTCATTCTGCAAAACTGAAACTCTGTACCCATTAAATAGTAACTTCCCATTTCCTCCTCCCCAGGCAACCCCTTATACTGTTTCTATGAGTTTGACTACTTCAGTACCTCACATAAGTGAAATTATACAGATTTGTCTTTTTGTGGCTAGCTTATTTCATTTAGCATAATATCCTTGAGGTTCATCCATGTTGTAGCATGTGACAGTTTCTTTCCTAAATTATTTAAGGCTAAGTAATATTCCATTGTATGTATATACTACATTTTGTTCATCTATCCATCAATGGACATTTGGGTTGCTTCCATCTATTACACATAATGCTACCATGAACATGAATGTAGAAATAATCTTCAGTCCCCTGCTTTCAATTATTTTTTGGGGTTTACCCAGAAATGGGGTTGCTAGATCATATATTTAATGTTTCTATACTGTTTTCCATAGTGGCTGCACATTCTTACCTTACATTCTTACCTACAGTGCACAAGGGTTAGAATTTCTCCACATCCTTGACAGCATATATTTCTTGTTTTGCTTTGAAAATGGCTATCCTAACTGGTGTGAGGGGATAATATATCATTGTGGTTTTAATTTGCATTTCTATAATGATTAATGATGGTGAGCATGTGCTTACTGGCCATTTGTATATCTTCTTTGGAGATATGTCTATTCAAGTTCTTTGCTCCCTTTTTGATTAGATTGTTTTTTCATTGATGAGCTTTAGGTGTTCTCTATATCTTCTGGATATTAACCTCTTATCAGGTATACGATTTAAAATATTTCTTCCCATGCTGTAGGTTGCCTTTTTACTCTACTGATTGTATTCTTTGATGCATGGAAGTTTATAATTTTGATGTCATTAGATTTTCTTTCTTTTGTTGCTAATGGTTTGGTGTCATACTAAGAAATCAGTGCCAAATCTAATGCCATGAAGCTTTTGCCCAGTGTTTTCTCTTAAGCTTTATAGCCTTAGCTGTTAATGTTTAGGTCTTTGTTCTGTTTTGAGTTAATTTTTGTACTTGGTGTAAAGTAAGGGTTCAACTTCATTCTTTTGCATATGGACACTGAGTTTTCCAAATGTTGAAAAGACTCTTTCCCCCTATTGTCCTTGGCACCTTAGTTAGAAATCATTTGACCATATGTCCAAGGGTTTATTTCTGGGCCATTGTCTTCTATTGATCTATTTATGTCTTTATGTTAGTACCGCACTGTTGTGATTGCTGTAGTTTTGAAATTAGGAAGTATGAGACCTCCAACTTTGTTTTCAAGATTGCTTTGCTTATTTGAGGTCCCTTAAAATTCAATATGAATTTCAGGATGGATTTTTTTTTTTCTATTTCTGCAAAAAAAAAAAAAAAAAGCATTTGGGAATTATAAGAATTGCATTAAATCTGTAGATTGCTTTCGGTAGTATTGACATCTTAAGTCTTCCAAACCATGAACATGAAATGTGTTTCCACTTATTTAATTTCTTTCAACAATGTTTTGTAGTTTTCAATATACAAGTCTTTCACTTCCTTGGTTAAGTTTATTCCTAAATATTTTATTCTTCTTGGAGTGTTCATTGTTAGTGTATAGAAATGAAATTGCTTTCGGATCCTGCAACTTTGCTGAATTCATTTATTAGTTCTAACAGTTTTCTTGTGGAAATGTTTGTTAGGGTTTCTATATATGAGATCATGTGAACAGAAATTTTACTTTCTCCTTTCCAATTTGGATCTTTTATTTTTCTTGCCTGATTTTTCCAGGTATGACTTCTAGAACTGTATTGAATTAAAGTGGTAAAAGCAAACATCCTTGTTTTGTTCCTGATCTTAGAGGAAAAGATCTGTCCCTCACCATTGAGTATGATGCTAACTGTGGGCTTTTTCTATATGGACTTTATGTTGAGGTATTTACCATGAAATGGTGCTGAATCTCGTCATATTTTTTCTGTATCAATTGTGATGACTGTGTGCTTTTCCCCTTCATCCTGTTAATGCAGTGTGTTACACTATTTTCCTATGTCGAACCATTCTTGCATCCAAAGAATAAATCTTACTTGGTCATGGCACGTAATCCTTTTTGTTAAATTTTGCTAGTATTTTATTTAAATTTTTACATCAATTTTCATCAGTGTTATGAGTCTATAGTGTTCTTATAGTGTTTTTGTCTGGCTTTTGTATAAGGGTAATGCTGGCCTCATTTAATGAGTTTGGAAGTGTTCCCTCATCAAGTTTTGAGAAGAATCTGAGGAAGATTGGTGTTGATTCTCTTGTTTGGTAGAATTCACCAGTGAAGCCATCTAGTTTTGGGGTTTTCTTCATTGGGGGGTTTTTGATTACTGAGTCAATCTATTTACTAGTTATAGATCTGTTGAGATTTTCTATTTCATCATGATTGAGTCTTGGAAATTTGTATGTTTCTAGGAATTTATCCATTTCATCTAGGTTATCCAATTTGTTGGCATTCAGTTGTTTGAAGTATTCTCTTATCCTTTTTATTGCTGTAAACTGGGTTTTCAGCATTTTATAAATGGACGTGTAAAGACGCAATGCATAAGTGTAAAATGCATTGTGGCACAAAGAATGGCCTGAATCAAATTCCCATCTCCACTTAGCAACTGTGGGTCAGGCCTCAGCAACCCATGAATATCAATTCCCTCTTCCCCTTGACTCTGTTCCCTACCTCAACTACTTTATCAAGACCTTATAAAAATATCTGCTAACTTATATTCTTCTCAATAAAGCCCCTTAAATAAAAGGAATATTCTCCATAGTAAATAGAAGAGGGAATCAAACTGTTGTGGCCGTAATGATTTTTCAGAGCTAAGAATACCTGGGAAGGTGATATTACATAGAAATGATCATGGTTAGGCCATAGGATGTTAATTCCAAGTCCGTAAAAAAAATAAGTTCAGTAACTTTCTTCTACAGAAGAGGATAGCTTGTTTCCATAAAAGAAAACCAACAATAAACTTTCTAGCAAATAATGGAGCCTGCTAAAATGACCAAATTATATTTTACATTTTATCTGCTGAACTGTATCCTTTATAAAATTAGTTTGAGAATAATATTTATGTAATAAAAATTAACATTCTGCATTTCTGGCTCCTTTCACAAGAAAAACATTACCTTTCTGATTGTGTTTTGAACAACACACACAGATCCTTCAGGAAGAAACTCATCCCTGTGGGGATTGAGAAAGGATCAGAGTTAAGCACTGAAACAAGCAATTAATTCCCATTAGAGGATTAAGGCACTCATGTTCACTTTGAATCAGAAAAATGAATTGTGAATAAAATCATGTACAACCAAGAGGTTACTTGTCAAAGTTAATAAATTAGAGAACTGAAGGGCAAACTGGAATGCACAGAAGTTGAGCAGCAAAGATACTGGTGGTGTTTGTATTCATGGGACAAGATCTGCTGTTCTCAAGACGCCTTAGCAGTGTGCTGAGGGGCACGGCTTCTGCTACAGGATGCTGTCCTTACTCCAACAGATGTACTCTGTGAACAGAAGTCTAAAAGCATTTTCTGTTTTGTCACCATCCCCATGCATGGATTTCCCTACAGTATCTTACTATTAATATACAGAATCAATGAAAGAGACACATGAGTTATTAACATGCAATTTGTTGCATTTTACTTTTGGGTTTTAGAGCCAATTCTAAATGAACTCAAGCAACATCTCTGTTAACCTATAAAGAATTGAGGGGGTGATCACTGCTGTGGTCTGGACTTAGTCACCCTCCACTCGGGAAACAAAAAGCCGAACCCTCGTCCCAAACCCAAATGGCTGAGAATAATGTGGCCATCAGGGGTCAGCAAGGAGCTGGAACAAGCTCAGTTTCAAAAAAAGTTTTACTTCAGCAAAATTTGGCTAGTTTAACACTATCGACATTTAAGAAAACAAAAACATTCATAGAAATGTCCATCTGGCCTGACACTGCTTGCAATGCCTGTCACTTATTCAGCAGTTTTCTTTCTTGAAACACTATAGTTTCATATTTCATCACTTAAGCAAAAATTGAAAGTGCTCATGAGTCCTACACATATTTGTTAGATTTTTCCTGTTTGATATTTTTCTTAGCCACCTGGTGGTAAGAGTATAAAAAGTAGGATTTAAGAGTTTATTATGCTGGTTTACAAATTAGAACTAATACACATGCCTAGACCACATTTAGAAACACACACACCAGGTAAACCAAACAAAACACGAACATTTAACTCTTCTTAAACTTATTTGCAAAAGGATTTAAATTGACACAAGCTTCTAACATGAAAACCTTTTAAAAAAAGATGTCTCCATAAAATTATTCATTCTGTATTAAACTTTAATGATACAAAGAAATGTTAGTAAAATCTGTATGCCATCCCTACAAACTGTTTTCTCTGAGTGATAAAACATCAAGCCACTAACAATGCTTACTGCCTGTTAAGACTGCTTTAGAAGAGACAGGTGAAATGACTGGATTTGGGTCGCACGAAATGAATGCCTCTGGGGAGCTGAGCTGGCTCTGCCATGTGATCAGCGCTGGTTGGACAATGAACTTTTTCAGAACCAGAAACGCCTGCCCCAAAGAACTGCCAGGGAAACTCTTCCTTTCCATTTGCTGTATAAATTAGCATTCATTGTTCAACTTCTTATATCAAGGTTGGCTCCAGTGGAACTAAGGCCCCAATAAATTCATGAGGGGCACCCTGTCACAATCAAGGACCAGTTTCAGTGAAGCCAACTTCTGTCCTAGTCCTTACTTGGCCACCAGTAGCCACAATGGGCAGCGGCCTTTTAGCAAATGCAGACGTTACTAAGTGTGGACAAATATTAGTAAAAAGCACATGTAATCTTGTACATGACTACTCTAAAGAGGATTTTTCTTATTTTAATAGAAACTTCTCATCTTGAGTAGCCACTTCTCTCCCTACTGTAACATTATTTTCCCTTGAGAAAATGCCTGAGTGTCTGATATAGTTACACATTAATTCCTCAGAAGTTTCTTAGAACTGTAGGAAACAGGTGAAAAAACAAAATCCCTTGAACTTTAAACTGGAGCTCGGCCTGCGAGCATGAAGTGCTTTAAGGTCATGTCACTCTCTCCTCAGAGTGGCTGGTGGGCAATGTGCCAGGAAGGTCTCGGGCGCATCCTGTGGGCTCTTTGATGCTTTTATTCCCTCACTAGTTTCTTTATAGCAATGACAAGGGCTTCCTGCCCAGCCAACCCCACTGAATACCCCGCGAACATTTATGGCAAAATATCTTTCTTACTTTAACCAAGCAGCTCGGGTGAAATGACCGTGCCTTTGAAATCAAGATGTTAGGGTCTCCACTCACAGTCACTCCTTCAAACAGGCACTCCATGGTCCCTGATGTCACACTAGATCCTCTGAAAGCTGCCTTAGCAGACATTCTGTGGGGTTTTGCTCTTTGGCCGACCACTTTAATGACAACTATGTTGCCATCTTTAAAACATACAGTGACCAACAAGGGAAACATGACCGAACTCCTAGTCCTACTCGAAGTCTGGAAAGAACAGCAGGAAAATCCCCAAACACAGACTCAGGGAAAGGGCTTTATGGAAATGGGAGAGAGGTAAACTGGCCAAGCCTGCCGAGGCCATGGCCCCAAATACCAAGCGCAGCTGGGAGCGGAGGTGCTGCCAGCCCCCCAGAGCTCCCAACAGGAGGCACAGAAAGCTCAGGAGGGGCCTGGAACTGCCAGCCAGAGCAGAATGTGGTGGAGACAGTACTCAGTGCCTGCCAATAGGTCTGATACCCAGGAAGAAGGTGCCAAAAGTCATCACAAAGAGCCCACCTGCCCTGTGGGCCTGGCTTTAGGCTCTACCTGTGAGCCCACCTGTGGCTCAGAGGGGAAAATATTGTATGTCCCCCTCCATGTTAAATGCTTCACTTACATTTTCAAGTTAACACTGAGCACAAAAAGATCTCCTCACTCCCTAGCATCTCCCCATTTTACAGACAGGGAAATTGAGGCAGAGATAATGTGATTTCCACAGATGGCTCAGTTAAAAGCAGCAGAGCAGATGTGCCTACCTTCATATCTCCTTCCTGTCCTGCAAAGGCTCCCCCCAGCTCTAGGAGCAGGGCACTCCTCACATTGCCTCCTGCCCTGAAACTAGAGAATGGAAACAACTTCTAGCTACCAAAGGGCCCCAGGCAGCTGGTGGCTTAGGCCACTGCCCCACACCAGGTTTCATTTACATCCTCATCTGTAAAATACCCACAGGCATTTTGTGAGCACACACCACTGCAGCCAGACTGGGGAGTCGGCACTCAAAAGCAGACACTGTCCTGGAATTCTTAATAATTTTATCTGAACTTGTGTAAGTGAAGTCTGATAGGACACCAGAGCATACTCGTGAGCAGAGGAGATCCATTCAGCCTCACTGGCACACACGGTTCTTGACGCCGCAGGAGCATGGAATCCTGGTGGACCCATGATGGGTGGGACTCAGCGAGACTCAGTGAGGACAAGGTAATGAGTTACATCTATGACTGGGTCAGCCAGGAGAGGCCACACTTTCCATTCCAAGCAGAACTTGCTATGAATGCAGGGCAAGGCAATGGAGTTCTAAGAAGAAACACTAACAAACAAGAAACTGTCTCTATCCTTCCTCATTTGGGGTACTTCCCCATTCCAGCCAACCACATACAGTGATAGTGATGACAGACGGCAAGGGCAACCCACCGAGGACCCTGGAGTTCCGTTCCTCTTAGTCCTTGCTCCATCATCAGGAGCTGAGGGTGGGAAGTGTTGGTAGAATGTGCACATGTCAAGAAGTGCAACAAATACAGTTGAAACAATTTTAAACAGTTTCCAGTTCTGGTAAGAACAAAATACATATGCATGTATAAGGTATGAGATATCATTTCTATGATTCCACATAGGAGTTAAATGCTATATTTGCATGCAACTCTTATCTGAGTTGCATTTAAATTTAAAATGGACACAGCACAATATAAAGATGAATGATAAACTAACTCAATGTTGAGAATTAAATATAACAGTAAAATATGTATAGTTAAAATAATAAAATAGCAACTAAAAACACCATGACAAATCAAGACAGAGAGACTGCAGAAGAAAAGGAAAAGCTTCATATTTTAGTGCCTTTTAATAGCAATCTTCTCCTGCTTTCTGAACAAGAGAGGCTGCATTTTCATTTTGCACTGTGTCCTGCCTAGAATCATTCTTTCTAAATTGTTTCTCAGACCATAAGCTCAAGTTCACATCTTCCATGCTATCCAGCACAGCTCAGTGCATACAGCAGACACTTAATACTTGCTGCAGTAAAGCAAGTGGTTATCCCCTCTCAGTCCAATTCCCAAAGAGGCCCTGAAGCCCTTCAGTCTTTTTGGAATTTCTCGACTCCTCATCATTACGAAACACAGGTTCAAATATTGCTCTGGGTGCAAATCTACAGGAATCACATCCAGTCCTGTGGCTCTGCCACCATCTCCTTCAGACATCCAGTCAGAAGCAAGGTCTAGGGAGAGCAAAGTGCCCTGGACTGTGAGACTGAGCTGGGACCAGTAGCTCCCTCCCTGCCCCCAGGCTCCCTGGGAGCAGGGCAGTGGTGGGCATCCATACACACTTACAGACATGAAATGTCATCTAGAACCTGCAGAACTAATCTTTAGGGACAGCAGTCAGGTCAGCGGGGGCAGAGGTGGGGGGTACTTTCTGAGAAGATAAAAATGTTATCTTTTGGGGGCAGTAGTTCCACGGGTGTATATGTTTGTCAAAATCACCAACCTGTGCACTTAATGTGTGAATTTTCTTGTAAATTATACCTCAAAGAAAGTTAATCTAAAATAAAGATTAAGTGAGATCATGGGAGGAAAGCAATTTGCAGGCCTCTTGGTCTGTAATTATCATCACCAGTTTATAGTCTTATCTGAGTTCAACATACTTCATAGTCCCTATCAACAGGAGCTCATTTTTATTTTTTATTTAAGATTTCCGCAAACATCCAAGTGTTTTTAAAGCATTTCTAAAACTGATTTGTGGTGGCCTCCCTTAATCACTTTCTGGAACCCAACATGCAATGACACCAGACAGACTTCTCCGTAAATGCTACCTGGGTTCCTGGAAGAGAAGCAACAGAAAGATAAAGCACCCCTCAGTGTGGTCAAGGGTGGAGCCACCTCGGAGGGACAGGGTCTATGATTAAGGATGGGCCTCATCAGCTGTCATTACCCACGCGGGGCCTGTCTGCACTGGCTGCTGACCAAGACTTCCAGACTCGGCTACTAAGAAATGCAGCAAATGCTTTGCTTTCTAGAATATTTTCATAAGCCTGCTCGAGGATAATGCAACTTTTTAACTCACTTGCTGGCAGTTGCTCAAAATATATTTTTTCTGCTTGGAGCGAGCCCGCTGGTTAAGGAGGAAGAGGCAAGAATCTTCGTCTTATCTCAATCTATAGTCCATTCTGCAGGGCATGGAAAGGGCCATTAGGTCTGGTTGAAGGCAGGTTACTCTACCTTGCATGCCTCCAAAAGGTAATGTTTTTTCTCTTGGCAACAACTCAGTTAAGTAATGAAGGGAAAGGGAATGACTATCCATCAGTGTATTGTTTAAAAGGTTTTGGGGTTTTTTTGGAAATATTTTAAGGCTACATTAACTTAAAATGGTTTTTATTTGACTGTTTAGCTTTCTTAGGTGAGAATGGGGAGTTTGGGAACACTAAGTTAGAAGCAGCACAGAATAATTACAAAATATCACACACCTTCTAGGTGGTCTAAAAAATATCCTAGAAAGAGAACATTATCTGTTTAAGCAACTCTTAGATAACCATTTTAGAAGTCAGGCCTACCCAAAAGTGATAAATAACATAGTTACAAATGCAGGTAAAGCCCCTGGCTAGGTCTGGGCCCATGGACCCAATATCTATCATGGCATTTCATAGCTTTGGGGGAACAAGTCTCCCAGAAGGAGCACTAGACAGAGAGCCAAGGGATCCGGGGTCAAAGTGAAGCTACTGCTGACCTCAGAGGGGTTGCCTTGCCCCGGAGAGACGCAGGTGTGCTGGGCTCAGCTCCCCCGGGACCCAGGATACACAAGAGAGCCAACCAGGGGCCTCCCCCAGTGACTTTGGAAAGAATGAATTAGCGAGAAGACTCTAGAAGATGACCGCCAAATACAACTGCTAGATGTAAATCTAAAAGCTTGCTGGACCACCACCTACACTACTACAAAAGGAACCCTGAGCACTACTCAGAAACCAGGGCACAGGCGGCCTCACCCACTGGTCTGTCTACTGCTCCCAGCCCAGCTCCCCTGCCAGCCCTACAGCCAGTTAAACACAATCAGGAACAATCCAAACTCCATTTCCCATGAGCTCGCGGGCTCTTGAATTCAGGACTCAACTCTTTGTTAACAATGACAGATTTACCTTCAGAATTACTTTTTTGCCAAGAATATTAAACAGTTTAAATTTTCTAAAAGAAGTTAGCTATCAGGTAGGTAGGAGGAATGCAAACCTAGAAAGTTAATTGCCTCCACTAGCACAACTAAAGAATCACCCCAAAACATGCACATGTATAACTCCATTTTTAAATGTTTTTTAAAAGAAGACTTTTTAAAAATAAAAACACAGAACTTAAAATTAGCCTGATGAGTTTTTTAATTACTTGTCCTAAAGTATTCAACTCCTTTCAGTGCTTTTCTAATTACTCCCAAGTAAAATTCAATTAAAATAACTGAGAAATTCGTGAAAATTCTGAATTACGAGAAGAGGAGTAGGAAAGGAAATTAAGGGCGTGTTACTGAACATGCCTTTAAATACCTTACATAAAGTGGGTCCATTTACTCACATTCCTAAACACACAGCTGCTCACTGCTGACAGCAATCAGAATCGAGTCCAAAACTTCTAGAAAAATGTGTTGGAGTGACAGGGGCTTTGAAGGAACTGGATGCACTGAACTAATTGAATCCAACCCTTTTATAGACTATACTCCCCCCGTCCCCCCCCCCCCAAAAAAAACTTCTCATTTTAAAAGCTACATTATGGCTGGGAGTGGCTGAAAGAAGCCAGAGGCTTGGAGGCCAAGCACTCCAATCTTCCTCAGGGTTCTCTAGTGTTTGGGGGTGGATCCTAGGACCTTAAGTATTACTAAAAAGCACAATTTGGTCTATACTTGGCTCTTAAAAAGCACTTAAAAGCCAACACACCATCCACTCAGGGAGAGCAAAATCTCTGTTAAAATGTAAAAATCTCTTTATTTGTAGTTACTGCTTTGTGGTTATCAGAGATGCTGCTATATTTAGTTTAAACAATTTTTCGAACTTATTCCAAAATCAACAGAATAGCTTTGTTTTCCAATTTGGGGCTTTTTTTTTTTTTAAGTTTACAGTGTTCTTTCAAACATGATAAAGAGCTGGTATTAACAGTCTGTTAATATCACAGGAGTTCCCCAAACGAGGAAAAAAGCGATTCTCCCCCGCCCCCACCCCAGAGGGCTATGCTTCACAAACCACCCAATATCTAAAGGTTAACTAAAGTCCTAGTTAAAACTCCGCAGCTCTTTACTGTCCTTCGAATGGGCCCCTAGGCTGTTGTCCAGTGTGAACCTGGT
>NW_011888864.1:5627136-5629435 GCF_000151845.1 Pteropus vampyrus | reverse complement strand
GTGCATTGCTATTGACGAGGGGAAAAACACAGGAGGTTCTGGGTGGTAGAAAATACTGAAGCTCTCACTGGTTTTCATAGCAAATTACCATTGTTTAGTGTGAAATTACTGTTGCTATTGTCCACCGGTCATGCCTGCAGGAGGGGCTGTGCTTCAAGGCCTTCCCTTTTCAACTTTAAAAATCAGAGCCAGATTTAAAGTTTTTGTAAAGCAAAAAGTGATCCACCAGCCATAAATTTCTGTTACCATTATCTGCCAAGTGTTCAGTACTTCCAGGCAAGTTGAAAGGTCATTCATTCACCCATTCAGTATATTTTGAGCATCTAGGATAGGCCTAGTACATGAAGATAAACAAGACAACAGTCCTTGTCTGAAGGAGCTGCAGTCTAACTAGGGAGACAGATACAGTAAGGTGATTATAACACTGTGGAGAGGCCAATGAGAGACATGCATGGGGAAGCAGGGCATCCTGTGTCTCGAGAGAGAGTACTACCTGAGCAGCAGAGTCTTTGAGAAGAAACAGGAAATAGGCAGGCACAGGTGAGGGGATGGCCAGGGAAAAGCAGGCTGGTCTGAGCACAGGGGAAGGCCTGGGCATGCCTGGGAGTGGGAGCATGATCATGAGTCCAGGAGAAGCACTTGGAGGCTGAGCCCAGGTCACCAGGGACTCTGGATTTCAGCTCTATGTGATGGGGGTCATTAAGAGGTATTAAGTAAGCCTGGGAAGTGACATGGTAAGATGTGTTTTTAAAAATTATCTAGTGCAACCCCAATGGAAGACTGTTTGACAGGATCAATGAAAGCTGAGCCTACCTACGTATACCCAATATTCCAGCAACTCCACACCAGGCAGATGCTTCATAGAAATGTAAACACAGGGTCACCAAAAAGACACATATAAGAATATTCCCATCAGTACCATATGTAATAGCCCCAAACTAGATACTAACCAAATGTCCATCAACAGTAAAACAGGCTAATAACTGTTATACTATGGAAAACACCACAGCAAAGAGAACAAATGGACAGCTACATGTAACATGGATGAATCTAGCAATGCTGAGTAAAAGAAGTCAGACAAAAACAGCGCATATTATGTGACTGTATTTATATGAAAGTAATAGCCAAACTAATCTCTGCTGCTGGAGGTCAGGGCAGTGATTACCCCTGGGAGGAAAGCAATGACTGGAAAAGACATAATGATACCCGATCTAGGTGCTGGTTACATGAGTGTGTTCCTATCATGAAAATCCATCAAGCCACATAATTTCTACACTTTTCTGATATACATTCATAAAATGTACATTAAATTTTAAAAATACAGTAACTTTTGTGAGAACAAGGCTTACAAATATGAAATCACAGTGAATAAGAGAAAGACACATAATTAAGTGCTACATATAATTTAGTGAGATTCAGAGGTGAGGAATCCAAAGGCTTCATAGAATTAGACTGGCCTGAGCTGGAGAGAGAAGCAGGATATTCCCTGACTTTGAAATGGGAAGTGGCTCACCCTCTTACTGGTTCCCCCGGGGCATGAGAGCTAAAGGCAGATTCTCCAGGGCTGCAGAAGGCTCCAAGTCATAACACAGTCATTCTCAGACTGAAGAACCTCCTATCAAAGAAGAAACAGTTAAATAATATCAACTGAAAGCAAAGAGACAAACTCAGAATGTGGGGCATTCTACGGGAGAAAAGTAATGGTGATTTGCCCTAGATTAAGAGACCTAACTTCAACAGCCCTGGGTAATATGCGGACCTTGTTTGGATTCTGATAATCAGGAAAATCTTATAGGTATATCTAAGTAAAAGATGAAACCATGGAATCACGATTAAATTTTTTTAGGTATGGCTAATGGCATTATAGTTCTATAAGAAAATAGCCATATTTTTTAGAGATGCATATGGAGTTATCTAGAGTTCATGAAATATCATAATGTCTGAGAGTTTAAAATACTTCAGTAAAAATTAATGAGGCATGTGTGGCAAAATTTTGACAATCTGGATTATAGATAGATGGGGATGGGAATCATTGAACTATTCTCTTTTATAGATCCTCATACTCCTACCAAAAATGGTAACAAGAGACAAAGAAAGCCATTAGTTAAAGATAAAGGGGTCGATTCATCAAGAAGATATAACAATTATAAATATATGCACCCAACATCGGAGCATATAAATACATTAAGCAAATACTAATAGATCTGAATAGGGAAAGAGACAACAATACAATAATAGCAGAGAACTTCAATACCCCAATTTCATCAACAGATAGATCGTGAAGACAGAAAACCAACAA
>NW_011888864.1:5624428-5627086 GCF_000151845.1 Pteropus vampyrus | reverse complement strand
TCTGAGAGTTTAAAATACTTCAGTAAAAATTAATGAGGCATGTGTGGCAAAATTTTGACAATCTGGATTATAGATAGATGGGGATGGGAATCATTAAACTATTCTCTTTTATAGATCCTCATACTCCTACCAAAAATGGTAACAAGAGACAAAGAAAGCCATTATTTAAAGATAAAGGGGTCGATTCATCAAAAAGATATAACAATTATAAATATATGCACCCAACATCGGAGCATATAAATACATTAAGCAAATACTAATAGATCTGAATAGGGAAACAGACAACAATACAATAATAGCAGAGAACTTCAATACCCCAATTTCATCAACAGATAGATCGTGAAGACAGAAAACCAACAAGGAATCATTGGACTTGAACCACACTTTAGGCCAGATGAACGTAACAGCCATATATAGTACATTCCACCCAACAGCAGGAGAAAACACATTCTTCTCAAGTGCACATGGAACTTTTTTTAGGATAGATTGTATGTTAGGTCACAAAACAAGTCTTAGCAAATTTAAAAAGACTGAAATAATACCAAGTGCCTTTTCTGATCATACTGGTATGAAATTAGAAATCAACAAGAGGAAAACTGGAAAACTTATAAATATGTGGAAATTAAACAACATACTCCTGAATAACCAATTAGTCAAAGAAGAAATCAAAAGAAAAATAAAAAATATCTCCAAACAGATGAAATGAAAACACAACATATCAAAACCTATAGGATGCTACGAAAGCAGTTTTAAGAGGAAAATTTATAGCAATAAAATACCTATATTAAAAAAAAAAAAAAGATTTCAAATAAGCAACTAGCTCTAGACTTCAAAGAACAAATTAAGCCTAAAATCAGCAGAAGGAAGGATATAACAAAGATCAGGGCAGAAATAAACAGACCAGAAAAAAATAGAAAAGATCAACAAAACTAAAAGGTGTTTTTTTTGTTTGTTTGTTTTTGTTTTTTAAAGATAGATCTGACAAACCTTTAGCTAGACTAAGGAAAAAGAAGACTCAAGTAAATTCAGAAATGAAAGAGGAGACCTTATAACTGACATGGCAGAAATACAAAGGATCATAAGAAACTACTATAAATAATTATATGCCAACAAATTGGATAACCTAGAAAAAATACATTCCTAGAGACATACAACTTACCAAGACAGAATCATGAAGAAACAGAAAATATGAACAGACCAATAATGAATAAGAAGATTGAATCAGTAACCAAAAACCTCCCAATGAAGAAAAGTCCAGGACCATATGTTTTCACTGATGATTTTTACCAAACACTTAAAGAAGAATTAATGCCAATCCTCCTCATACTCAGCCAAAAACCTGAAGAGGCAGGAACACGCTCAAATTCATTTTACAGGGCCAGCCTCTACCTATATCTGTCTCTAAACAGTTATAATCTCAATCACGGCTCTCCCTTCCAGGATCCCACCACCCACCACCTTCCCCACTAAGCCATACTGAGCTTCCTGAGGCTGAGTTCCAAACCCTGCAGGGGCTCCCAGCGACGCTCAGGATGCCCATGTCCTGTCCAGCTGTTTGGACTCCATCCTGGCTGCACTCCTATCCTGTAGTACTGTAGCCTGAGCCCCACCTACTTGGCCTGTTGTTGCTCCCTGAACACTCCCTGCTTCCCCTAATCCTAATCTTTTACTACTTCTCTGAACCCCACATCTATACTTTCCTGCCCAAATTTAACCCCACATTTATACTTTCCCACCCAAATACAACCTATCCTTAAAATCCCAGCTCAGATCTTGCCTCTGGCCAAAAGCTTTCTCTGGTTGTTTGCATCTTACTGCACTGGTCACATTCTGTCCTACAGTCTGGTTATTTTTTCTATTAAATTCTTGAAGGACAGGTGATGCATTTTAACTTGCTTCCCATAATGCAATATGTGTGGAGAAAAATCAGTGAATTCATGTGTTTGGTCCTGGAAATTCTCAATTAGCCAATTTCTTTTCTCTATTTTGGTCACAAAGAAATAAATGACAACAAAACAACTTCCAAGTAGATATTCAGTTTAAAACTGCCTCTTCCAACATATATAGGAGCTATCAAGGGGTTATTAGCACATTGTAGACATACACGTATTGTACGCTTACTGCAAACGAAGACTGCAGAGGACACTGGCCCAAAGAAGTGGACACTCAGCTGCCTGTACTTGCACTGGATGATGGCAAGGTGCTCAGTGCTTGCTGATGCCGTGAGGACCCAGACACGAGCTATGTTCTCAATGTCTGGAAGAAAACTGAGGCTTGTGCTCAGAGAACTCGACAGTAGAAAATGATGGGGAAACAGTTGTATATAAGATATCTTGATTGTTATGGGTTGAACTGTGTCCCTCCCCCAAAATTCATATGTTGAAGCCCTACCCCCAACATCTGAATGTGATTGCATTTGGAGACAGGGTCTTTAAAAAGGTCATTAAGTTAAAATGAGGTCTTTAGGGTGGGCCTAATCCAATCTGACTAGTTTCCTTATAAGAAGAGGAAATTTGGACACAGAGACACCAGGGATGCATGAGCACAGAGGAAAGGTTATATGAGGACCAGAGAGAAGGCAGCTGTCTGCAAGCCAAGGAGAAAGGCCTCAGAAAAAAACAAACCTGTCGACACCTTGATCTGGACTTCCAGCCTCCA
>NW_011888864.1:5622159-5624378 GCF_000151845.1 Pteropus vampyrus | reverse complement strand
AATAATTATATGCCAACAAATTGGATAACCTAGAAAAAATACATTCCTAGAGACATACAACTTACCAAGACAGAATCATGAAGAAACAGAAAATATGAACAGACCAATAATGAATAAGAAGATTGAATCAGTAACCAAAAACCTCCCAATGAAGAAAAGTCCAGGACCATATGTTTTCACTGATGATTTTTACCAAACGCTTAAAGAAGAATTAATGCCAATCCTCCTCATACTCAGCCAAAAACCTGAAGAGGCAGGAACACGCTCAAATTCATTTTACAGGGCCAGCCTCTACCTATATCTGTCTCTAAACAGTTATAATCTCAATCACGGCTCTCCCTTCCAGGATCCCACCACCCACCACCTTCCCCACTAAGCCATACTGAGCTTCCTGAGGCTGAGTTCCAAACCCTGCAGGGGCTCCCAGCGACGCTCAGGATGCCCATGTCCTGTCCAGCTGTTTGGACTCCATCCTGGCTGCACTCCTATCCTGTAGTACTGTAGCCTGAGCCCCACCTACTTGGCCTGTTGTTGCTCCCTGAACACTCCCTGCTTCCCCTAATCCTAATCTTTTACTACTTCTCTGAACCCCACATCTATACTTTCCTGCCCAAATTTAACCCCACATTTATACTTTCCCACCCAAATACAACCTATCCTTAAAATCCCAGCTCAGATCTTGCCTCTGGCCAAAAGCTTTCTCTGGTTGTTTGCATCTTACTGCACTGGTCACATTCTGTCCTACAGTCTGGTTATTTTTTCTATTAAATTCTTGAAGGACAGGTGATGCATTTTAACTTGCTTCCCATAATGCAATATGTGTGGAGAAAAATCAGTGAATTCATGTGTTTGGTCCTGGAAATTCTCAATTAGCCAATTTCTTTTCTCTATTTTGGTCACAAAGAAATAAATGACAACAAAACAACTTCCAAGTAGATATTCAGTTTAAAACTGCCTCTTCCAACATATATAGGAGCTATCAAGGGGTTATTAGCACATTGTAGACATACACGTATTGTACGCTTACTGCAAACGAAGACTGCAGAGGACACTGGCCCAAAGAAGTGGACACTCAGCTGCCTGTACTTGCACTGGATGATGGCAAGGTGCTCAGTGCTTGCTGATGCCGTGAGGACCCAGACACGAGCTATGTTCTCAATGTCTGGAAGAAAACTGAGGCTTGTGCTCAGAGAACTCGACAGTAGAAAATGATGGGGAAACAGTTGTATATAAGATATCTTGATTGTTATGGGTTGAACTGTGTCCCTCCCCCAAAATTCATATGTTGAAGCCCTACCCCCAACATCTGAATGTGACTGCATTTGGAGACAGGGTCTTTAAAAAGGTCATTAAGTTAAAATGAGGTCTTTAGGGTGGGCCTAATCCAATCTGACTCGTTTCCTCATAAGAAGAGGAAATTTGGACACAGAGACACCAGGGATGCATGAGCACAGAGGAAAGGTTATATGAGGACCAGAGAGAAGGCAGCTGTCTGCAAGCCAAGGAGAAAGGCCTCAGAAAAAAACAAACCTGTCGACACCTTGATCTGGACTTCCAGCCTCCAGAACTGAGAGAAAATAAGCTGCTGTTGCGTAAGCCCCTCAGTCTGTGATACCTTGTTATAGTAACCCTAGAAAACTAACATGATTCAACTAGTAATATGATTTATGATCTAATGTGGATGAACCTGGAAACTATCCCAATGAAAGAAGCCAGACACAAAAAGTTGCATGTTGTTGATTCCACTGACGTGAATCTCCCAGAACAGGTGAATCTATAGAAACGAGCATGGACGGGTGGTTGCCGGGCGAGAGGAGTTTGGACTGGGGAGTGACTGCCTGCATACCGTGTGCAGGGTTTTCCCTTGAGATGATGAAAACTTTTTGGAACTAGATGGAGGTGGTGATTGCACAACATTATGAAAGTGCTAAATGTCACCGAGTTCTTCACTTAAAAATGGTTAATTGTATGTTATACGAATTTTACCTAAATAAAAAACTCTAAAAAATTCAGAGATGAATTCTTCTTGTGTGATCTGGACCCAGAACTGACCCTGAAAGATGGTAACAGTCATCTTGGAGAGAAGAGGGAGGAGGGTACGAGGGGTAGCATTCCAGGTGGGAGCTGGGGCACCCAGGTGGAAAGGTGCAGGGAACAGGGTAAATGAGGCAGTCCCTGGGGACCTGTGCGCTAGTGGGAGCCTGGAGCACAGCCTGCAG
>NW_011888864.1:5621783-5622109 GCF_000151845.1 Pteropus vampyrus | reverse complement strand
CACCTGGGAGATTAACTTAGGGGACAGGAACCTGTATTATAATAGAACACAACATTTTTAAAAGCTAAGTGATTCTGGTGATTAAACTTTTGGGACTAGATGGAGGTGGTGATTGCACAACATTATGAAAGTGCTAAATGTCGCTGAGTTCTTCACTTAAAAATTGGGAAACCATTGATTTCCCAATGAGTAAAGGGTCTTTCAGTAGCCGCGCCCCGCCCCCAGCTTTACTGAGGTATAATTGACAAATAAAAATTACATCCATCTAAGGTATACAATGTGATGATTTGATATATGTATACACTGTTAAGTAATTACCACAATCA
>NW_011888864.1:5621367-5621733 GCF_000151845.1 Pteropus vampyrus | reverse complement strand
CTGGGGCACCCAGGTGGAAAGGTGCAGGGAACAGGGTAAATGAGGCAGTCCCTGGGGACCTGTGCGCTAGTGGGAGCCTGGAGCACAGCCTGCAGAGGGGAAGACGCCTATGGAGGGGAGCCGGGGCCAGCAGGGTACAGGGCCTCAGAGTAGACTAGATCCTGCAGCTGGGGCTACTTAAACCCAGCTGAGCTCTTGAGGCTGAGAAGTTTGAACATTTCTGTTCCTTAACGGCCCCCTGCCACACTCCCCCTTCCCCCTGCCACCACCACCACCACCACCACCTGGGAGATTAACTTAGGGGACAGGAACCTGTATTATAATAGAACACAACATTTTTAAAAGCTAAGTGATTCTGGTGATTAA
>NW_011888864.1:5617414-5621284 GCF_000151845.1 Pteropus vampyrus | reverse complement strand
AATCATCATTCTACCTCTGCTTTTATGAGTTCAACTTTTTTAGATTCCACACGTAAGTGATATTATACGGTACATTAAGTCCTCACTTAACACCATCGCTAGGTTCTTGGAAACTGAAACTTTACGTATAATGAAACCAATTTTACCACAGGCTAACTGATATAAACAAGAGTTAAATTAAGTTCCTATGGCATATTTCTGGTAATAAAAACATCACCAAACTTATAAATGAAGACCCAAAATACTTCTAATACTAAACATTGACATAAATGTGAGCTATCCATACATTTAAGAAAAATTAATAAAACAAGTAAGAAAATTCTTTTCCAACCCACTTATTCCACTTCGAGGTTGAGGATGGCCAGCGCCTCCTCCCAGCAGTTCAGGTGCAAGGCGGGAACCAGCACTGGCCACACTCTGACGGAGATGTGGGAGGAAACCAGATCCCCGGAGAAAACCCAAGCAGGTGTGGGGAGAACGTGCGACTCCACACAGACAGTGGCCCTGGCTGGGAGCTGATTTTTTTTTCTCATTAACTTATAGCAAAATGACATTGTAGAAAAGGACATTATTCAAGGACTTGCTGTGCTTGTCTTTCTGTGTCTGGCTCATTTCACTTAGCAAACATCCTGCAGGTTCAAATATCCTGCAGGTTCATCCATATTGTTTCAACGGCAGGATCTCCTTTATTTTTATGGCTGAATAGTGTTTATATATATTTCCATTATATTACATATATTATTCCATCACGATATATATACTATACAATGGCCATCACTTGTGAAATACTATATATATATAGAAAAAGTATTATATGTAAGTATATAATGTGCATATTATATATGTACACACACACACACACACACACAATTTTCTTTATCCACTCATCTGTTCACAGACAGGTATTTCCATATCTTGACTAATGTAAACAGTCTTTCAGTTTTATACTAATGTACTGAAAAATTATTGACTTGTGAATTAAAGAGGATTTATTATACTCTGTGTACCGTGAAAACGGGGAAAGTACACTATTTTCACAAGATTTTCTAGAAAAGATTTTTGCTTAACCTTCATTTATATGGAAAGTTCATTAACCAGAAAAGTGAATTTTCCAAGTATTAGAGACTTAACATGTATACAAACCTGTATCTTTAAAAAAAAAAAAAAATGCTTCAAGTGCCTAAGTTATATGAAAAGGAAAACAGAACACATAAAAATAAATAAAAAAAAAAAATCTTAGGATAACTAAAAACTGGCCCTTTCCAAGTTTGATACATATTAGCCTTTTAAATTTCCCCATTATTTTATGTGACTATGAGACTGCTCTCTAAACAATATTGCTGAATGCAAATTTTCTAAGAGCATTATGCTCTCTTATAATTCAAAGTGAGCCTAAATATAACTATTAAGCAACAAGAATAACCATTTTAAAGATGTAAATAAAATAAATTATATTTTTTACTTTCAACACCTGGTGTCACCAGCATAACACAGTACAGGTTAAAGATGCTCCATGCTGTGTGTGCCCCGAATTGGTGGCAGCCAGCCCTCACGGGGAGATGTTCCCAGAGGCCCAGGTCACGCCTTAAGTGATGGCCTCCTCTCCCCCCGCCCTCCAATCTAGTGACCTTGTGCCTAGTGCAAGTGTATGGCTACTCCCAAAATTCAGTTAATCTTGTTTAGATTCAGGCATGTCATCAGCAAGCCAATTTAAAAATCCCAACTCTCTGTGAAAACATCATTCTTTAAAGTAATTTGTGTTCAGGTTAGACTTCAAAAAAGGGGAGATTTCAAGAAGGAAAGAAAAATATCCTTTAGACATTATGACTAAAGATCATAGTGTTGACTTGCAAGAGGGATGAATAAGAATTGTAAAGCCTTGTCCAGGTCAGCTTGCCTGACAATCTGAACAACTTTCATTTGTGCATTTAGCTACTGACAGCCTAGCCAGAGTACTTCTAAAACAAAAATTTACAGCCCCAATATTTCACAACTTGAAAAGGTGTTTGAAAATGAGGTAACTGCCTAGTAGCTCTTACTTGGTTTCCAGAAGCAAAGGGACCTTGCAAAAACCTCTCTGCAGAAGCTGGTTTAAGGCCCATGAACCAATCTGCTTAACAATACGTAATGAGGAAGCAGCAGTGGTGTTTTTCTGAACAGTAAGCGTCTCAACAGAATATTCTAAAGATGAAGTCCACTGTGGCTGGGTGCACACATGTAACCTGGGAGGCTTTTGAACCACCTAGTGCCCTTCGCCTTTCCTCTTCCTGCCCTGACCACTTCCAGGCAGATTTTTATATTGACGAGGCCTCTCCCTTCTTTCCTCCTTAACTGTATCTTGGATGACCATCTCTCAAATGGTCTCACTGCCTCTCACCCCACCCCCTGAATATGCATGTAGGACCATGCCCCTACCTGTTCCTGGGGCATGTGGGCAGCCTCTCAGATGGCCTGATGATCCTGCCCCTCGGCATTTGGGTCTTTGTGTGATTCTTGCCCCTTGTGCAAAGGCTGGGTTTAGTGACTTGCTTCAAACCAACAGAATACAGAGGAAGTGATGTAACCTCACACACTGGGTTATAAAAAGACTGTGGCTTCCATTTTGGGGTTCTCCAGTGCTCTCCCTGAGATTCCTTGCTCTCAGGAAAGTCAGCTGCCATGTTGTGAACCTCTTTAAGGAGACACCCATGTGGATAGGAAATGAAGTCTCAGCAGCCAGCCAGGAAGAATTCAGGCCTGTCGGTTGTCCCGTGAGTGAGCTCAGGGCCTCCCCAAGTCAACCTGGAGATGACCCAAGTCTTGGCCAATGCTCGCTGCAGTCTCATGAATGGCCTTGAGCCAGAGCTACTCAGCTAAGCAGCTCTCAGATTCTCACCTGTCGAAACTATGGGATGTATGTTTGTAGCCACCAATGTTGGGGTAAGTTGTTATGCAGTGGTGGATAACAAAATCAAAAGGGTCAAGTCTGAGTTTCTTCATGCTGCTCACAAACACCAATCACTGTCCAGCCCCACCACCTCTAAGCCATGCTGGACACTGTTCTGTGGAGGGAGTAATCTGCTGTCCTTTTTGCTCACAAGGTTGCCAGTGCCTTTAAGCCCCTGCCCTCTTCATAACTCAACATGCTACCTGGCAAAATCCTCCTTATCCTTCAAGGTTTCCAGGTCGCTTCAAACATCATCTCCCCTGTGTAATTCTCCTTGTGGGCAGAACTGATCCTGCCACCATGTTCTCGAAATGTGAAAGCCATTTGCTCTGCCTCACAGCTGCTGAGGCCTCTGTCTCCCTCCATTTACTGAGATGGCCCAGGCACCAATGTGTGGAGTTCAACTTTCAGCCGTAGGACCTGGGCTGTGGCAGATGTCCAGCAGATGTCTGCTCAGAGAGTAGGCTGTCTAGACGTGAGCTGCCAGCTTGACGCCCCTTCCTCTCACATGTTCGTGTCTGCATCCTGCCAGGACATCATCACAACCCTAACATCAGAGTGTCAACATAGACTTTTACTACTTTCTCTCAGACCCCTTTCAAGTTTTTCACTTGTCCTAATAATGTTCTTTATTCCAAAAAGACCCAGTGCACTGGGCTGTCATGTCCTTTAGTCTCTTCAATTTGGATTAATTCCTCAGTCTTTCTCTGACTAAAGATTTCAGGCCATTTATTTTGCTGAATGTCCCTCAACTTGATTTTTTCTGACGTTGCCTCATCATTAGATTCAGGCATCCTTAGCAGGACTCTTTTAGAAATGATGCTGTGTTCTCACTGCCTCCTATCAAATGGCACATGATTTCAATTGGTCCCGTTCCTGATTTCACCCTGATCACTTGATCCAGGCTGCTCCACGGTGAAGTTATCTTTCCCCACTTTATAGCT
>NW_011888864.1:5602906-5616264 GCF_000151845.1 Pteropus vampyrus | reverse complement strand
ACCGCACATATGCATGCATAAGAGGGTGGGAAGAATTTGTTATCATTTGTGCAAATGAGCACACCAGGTTCCCCTGTGTCACTACTAGCATGAGGCTTCCTTCCTCAAGGTCTCCTCATTAGAGAAGATGGCAGAACACTAGCCATAATATCTGCATGCAAAGGAGAAGGATTGATGAAGAGCAGGGTGAGAAACACGAGCCCTATACATTTCTGCTTCCTCTCTTTTACCAATAACTTGAGACACATGGTCACTCTGAATAAAACTGGGAATCAGTAATTGAAGATGAAGGAGAGAATGGATATTTGGTGGCGACTATAATTTCTGCGACTCACACTTTTTGTATTTACTGGCCAACATCCTGCTTCTGGGGGTTACTGAAGGCCTGAAATGAATCTCTGGAAGTATTCTTGACCTTTACCATCTCTGCGTTTATGAAGTCACAAGGTAAATGTTCTTAGGTGCACGGGTACTCTTAGAGAAGCTTAAATGGCTTTTCAAATGATGTATCACCACTTCTTTGTTAATCTAAAAATCCCACATGGGAGAAAATGTTGCAATGGGCCGCTCCACGAATTTTGTACTAGAGCTTTGGAGCAGACCAAAGCTCTAGTACAAAATGCTATAGCATTCAGAGAGGTGGAGCAAAGAATAATGGAAATGGTCTAAGCTCTCTACCAAGCCAAAGGAAGGGGAGAAGGAAAAAGTGGAAATAACAACAGTGGAAGATAACCTCAGAAACTGGGGGGGCGGGGCGGAACTGGCACCTGAGAACCACTCTTTTGGAAGTCCTAGAGAGACTTATTTTGCAAAATCACCCAGGATGCAAGCCTTGATATCTTTCAGATGAATTCATCTGAACTAATGCTATTTCTCTGCAAGGAAAACCCAAAGGGCTATTATTTAATGGAAAGATGTTACAGAAGTTTTTATATTTATAAATTATTACAGCAGTGTAATTTTCTGATATTGTTCCAATATCCTCCAGATCACAGATATATAGTGTTGTTCTGGAAGGAGAAGGCATGGTGTAGAAGAACACATACTTTTGAACTAGATGTATTTTACTTCATAGTCAGGTAAAATTCTGCCATCTTTTAGCTGTGTGACCTTGTTCAAGGTGTTTCAACTCTCCAAACCTCAATTACCATCTGTAAATTTAGGGTGATAATGCCCACACCAATGATTGATGAAGATTATATAAATAGATAAAAGTCTGGCACACAGTCACTTTAATAAGTATTAGTCCCCTTCTGAGAGAAGGGTAAATCACAGAATTATTATAAGAACTAAACAACAGAATGTATCACTGATATATAAGTACCTAGCCTATAATTTGTGTTCAATAAATGTTAGTTCCTTCTTAACTTAATCATGCATACAAAAAGCCATATCCTAGTCATCCAGCATGGCTGAATGGTGTATAATGAAGTTAAACCTGCTATGCACAGAAAAAAATTATATAAACCCTCTTTGCACTAGGAAATACTGCATACTAAACGATACAGTACACCTACGTTCACTGCAGCATTATTTACAATAACTAAGAAGTGGAAGCAACCCAAGTGTCCATCAACAGAGGAATGGATAAACAAAATGTACTATCTATATACAATACTCAGCCTTAAAAAGGAAACTGTCACATACTATGACATGAGTGAGCCTTGGGGACATAATACTATATGATTCCACTGATAAGAGGTAACGAGAATAGTCAAATTCATAGAGACAGAAAGGAGAATGGTGGTTGCCAAGAGATGGGGGGAAGAGAAATGGGAGTTGTTGAGTAGTGGGTAAAGAGTTTCAGTTTTGCAAGATGAAATAGTTTTGGAGATCTGTTATACGACAATGTGAATATACTTAATACTACTGAAAATGGTTACGATGGTAAATTTTATGTTGTAGGTTTTTTTTAACCATAATTAAAAATAAGAAAATTATTTTTTTAAATGATGTAACTTGTAAGCTGTCATAATAATGCAGGGTCATCATACTGATCAATTATAGACTGTGCTACAGATAGAGCTGTGCCGTGTGCTGCCCAGAGCTGAATCCATATCAAACTTCAGGAATTACTCTAGAGCTTGCTTTCTAGAATAAAAATCTGAGGTTTTTTTAGGATTCAGCTGCTAAAGGGAAAAGTGGAACTTCTTCTGCTATATAATATTCGCTATTACTACTGGAGAATTAGATGTTAAAGCTGGAAGAAACTTTACAAATTATAAAGTTGAAGAAAGAGAAATCTGGATTTTAACCTAATGAAATGATTTGCCTAAGGTCATACAGATAGTAATTATGAGAAAAGCTGGAAAAACAAAACTATCTCCTGGCTCCATCTACAATTCTTTTGTACAGTTTGTACAATGGACTTAGCTCTTTAGAATTCCTCACCTCTGAACTGCACTGTTTAATACGCTGCCACCAGGGGGCAGCAGGTGTATTAGTCTGGTATTCTAAAGCCCCAGATTTAAGGCCCCAGTCCATTTCTTGCATCCCTTCATGAGCACACCAGGTTCCCCTGTGTCACTACTAGCATGAGGCTTCCTTCCTCAAGGTCTCCTCATTAGAGAAGATGGCAGAACACTAGCCATAATATCTGCATGCAAAGGAGAAGGATTGATGAAGAGCAGGGTGAGAAACACGAGCCCTATACTTCCAGGTGAATCAAGTTCCTTCCCTTGCAAAACTTCCCAGAAATTCCACACATTTCTGCTTCCTCTCTTTTACCAATAACTTGAGACACATGGTCACTCTGAATAAAACTGGGAATCAGTAATTGAAGATGAAGGAGAGAATGGATATTTGGTGGCGACTATAATTTCTGCGACTCACACTTTTTGTATTTACTGGCCAACATCCTGCTTCTGGGGGTTACTGAAGGCCTAAAATGAATCTCTGGAAGTATTCTTGACCTTTACCATCTCTGCGTTTATGAAGTCACAAGGTAAATGTTCTTAGGTGCACGGGTACTCTTAGAGAAGCTTAAATGGCTTTTCAAATGATGTATCACCACTTCTTTGTTAATCTAAAAATCCCACATGGGAGAAAATGTTGCAATGGGCCGCTCCACGAACTTGCTGGGAGCAGACCAAAGCTCTAGTACAAAATGCTATAGCATTCAGAGAGGTAGAGCAAAGAATAATGGAAATGGTCTAAGCTCTCTACCAAGCCAAAGGAAGGGGAGAAGGAAAAAGTGGAAATAACAACAGTGGAAGATAACCTCAGAAACTGGGGGGGCGGGGCGGAACTGGCACCTGAGAACCACTCTTTTGGAAGTCCTAGAGAGACTTATTTTGCAAAATCACCCAGGATGCAAGCCTTGATATCGTTCAGATGAATTCATCTGAACTAATGCTATTTCTCTGCAAGGAAAACCCAAAGGGCTATTATTTAATGGAAAGATGTTACAGAAGTTTTTATATTTATAAATTATTACAGCAGTGTAATTTTCTGATATTGTTCCAATATCCTCCAGATCACAGATATATAGTGTTGTTCTGGAAGGAGAAGGCATGGTGTAGAAGAACACATACTTTTGAACTAGATGTATTTTACTTCATAGTCAGGTAAAATTCTGCCATCTTTTAGCTGTGTGACCTTGTTCAAGGTGTTTCAACTCTCCAAACCTCAATTACCATCTGTAAATTTAGGGTGATAATGCCCACACCAATGATTGATGAAGATTATATAAATAGATAAAAGTCTGGCACACAGTCACTTTAATAAGTATTAGTCCCCTTCTGAGAGAAGGGTAAATCACAGAATTATTATAAGAACTAAACAACAGAATGTATCACTGATATATAAGTACCTAGCCTATAATTTGTGTTCAATAAATGTTAGTTCCTTCTTAACTTAATCATGCATACAAAAAGCCATATCCTAGTCATCCAGCATGGCTGAATGGTGTATAATGAAGTTAAACCTGCTATGCACAGAAAAAAATTATATAAACCCTCTTTGCACTAGGAAATACTGCATACTAAACGATACAGTACACCTACGTTCACTGCAGCATTATTTACAATAACTAAGAAGTGGAAGCAACCCAAGTGTCCATCAACAGAGGAATGGATAAACAAAATGTACTATCTATATACAATACTCAGCCTTAAAAAGGAAACTGTCACATACTATGACATGAGTGAGCCTTGGGGACATAATACTATATGATTCCACTGATAAGAGGTAACGAGAATAGTCAAATTCATAGAGACAGAAAGGAGAATGGTGGTTGCCAAGAGATGGGGGGAAGAGAAATGGGAGTTGTTGAGTAGTGGGTAAAGAGTTTCAGTTTTGCAAGATGAAATAGTTTTGGAGATCTGTTATACGACAATGTGAATATACTTAATACTACTGAAAATGGTTACGATGGTAAATTTTATGTTGTAGGTTTTTTTTAACCATAATTAAAAATAAGAAAATTATTTTTTTAAATGATGTAACTTGTAAGCTGTCATAATAATGCAGGGTCATCATACTGATCAATTATAGACTGTGCTACAGATAGAGCTGTGCCGTGTGCTGCCCAGAGCTGAATCCATATCAAACTTCAGGAATTACTCTAGAGCTTGCTTTCTAGAATAAAAATCTGAGGTTTTTTTAGGATTCAGCTGCTAAAGGGAAAAGTGGAACTTCTTCTGCTATATAATATTCGCTATTACTACTGGAGAATTAGATGTTAAAGCTGGAAGAAACTTTACAAATTATAAAGTTGAAGAAAGAGAAATCTGGATTTTAACCTAATGAAATGATTTGCCTAAGGTCATACAGATAGTAATTATGAGAAAAGCTGGAAAAACAATACTATCTCCTGGCTCCATCTACAATTCTTTTGTACAGTTTGTACAATGGACTTAGCTCTTTAGAATTCCTCACCTCTGAACTGCACTGTTTAATACGCTGCCACCAGGGGGCAGCAGGTGTATTAGTCTGGTATTCTAAAGCCCCAGATTTAAGGCCCCAGTCCATTTCTTGCATCCCTTCCTCCAATCCCCCAAAATATACATGGACATTTATAAGACTTTTTAAAAATATCCACAAGCATAAAGTTTAAAGAACATCCACAATAACTTTCTAAACAAAACAAAAACTTGGATCCAATGGAGTTAAGGTCCTTTCTAATCCTTCACTATTTTTTATTTATTCCAATTCTAATTGATGTAAGGGTCAATTAATATTGGTTTTAAACCAAAAATGACCACATAAACCCATAAATAACCACATAAACCAAAAATAACCACATAAACCCATACCATTTCTTTACATTTTTTACCAAATTTTCCTATTACCAGGCCTGTGAGGCTTCAGACTACAACTTCAAGCCCATCTGGCAATTCATCCTCAATCTTCCTTTGTCAGCTCAGTTTTTCTTTTTAATGCCCTATGTTACAAAGTCTCAATAGGTCTAACCACCCAGCGACTTTTCAGAAATAAAAGGAGAGAGATCTAATCACAAACTTAGATCTCAAATCACAAATGGTGTCCATATAAATAAAACTTATATGGACACCATTCTTCCAATTAGATTACAGTAATTTCCACTGTTTTTAAATGTAATACTACCAAATGGAAGCTCAAACCATAGCAGCTAATGGGTGAGATCTGAATTTAAAGACAGGTCCTCCCTTAGCAATGACCTTGTGGACAACACTAGCAGTGACATTTTGGTTATTAATCCAGGAGTCAACATCCTACCCTCAAGCAACAGTGACCGTGACCATGATCCCTAAATCTTCCAAAGAGAGGTGCATGATCTTTATTTCACAAATAGAAATTTCAAATAGTTTTCTTCTTTGAGCTCAATGTGCTTTAATATGGAAAAAGGTATTCAAATGGAAGCTTTTACTACTGCCTCAGACACACAGGAGCAGTCCATTTAAAATGACAAGTGTTGATGGCAAAAGCAGTTATGGCACTATTGGTCACTAACGGTAAAACAGGAATGAGACATGCACAAGTTGCATATAATGAATGAATTACTGCAAAATGCATCATGTATTCTGATACTATTTTGTAACCCTTTCCAAATATGATGTGTCAACTGATGAGATTTAAGATCTCCTATCTATATAATATTCTAGTTTTAATTTTTTCCAATATAGAGTATTTGCCATATTTAAATGTAGAATATCACCAGAAAAACAAATATTTATTTTTATAACAGGTATATAAATTTAATTCAGTAATTTATTCAAGAATTATTAAAAACAAATTTTATAGTTCTAAAAAAAACTGAAATCAGATAATTAAATTTAAAAATGACCTACCTATTAGGATGGCTCAAATGAAAAAAACCTGACAATATCAAGTACTGACAAAAATATGGAGCAACTGGAACTCTCATACATTGCTGGGAGAGATACAAATGATGGGGTACAGACATTCTGGAAAACAGTTTGGCAGTTTTTTAAAAGTTACAAAGACACTTAACCATATGACCCAGCCCGCACACTCCTAGGCATCTGCCTTAGAAAGATGAATACTTTTGATCAAATAAAATCTATATACAAATGTTTACAGCAGCTCTATTCGTAATCACCAAAAACTATAAAGAATACAAACGTCCTTCAACAGTGACTAGATATACAAATTGTGGTACATCATTCAGCAAGGATACACACTTAGATGAATCTCAAAGACACTGAGCGAAAAGAAGCCAGTCTTAAAAGTTCCGTACTATATAATTTATGTGATATTCTAGAAAAGGCAAAACTTATAAAAATGGTGACCAGGTGAAGAGCTGTCAGAGATTAGGGGTAGGGTGAGGGTTTGACTACAAGGGGACAGAACGAGGGAGAGGTGGTTTGGTTTTGTTTTCCAGGTTTTTTTGGTGGTAGAACTGATCTGCATCAAGACTGTGATGATGGTTACATGAATCAATTTTAAAAATCATATAATTACACAACAAAAAGGTCAATTTTACTTTATATAAGTTCAAATAATAAAAAAAATGAGAGCATGAAACTACTCTAAAGTGAGGTAAAAATAAAAGGTAAAGGTAAGAATAAAAGAACTGTGAATTAAGCTAATGCCTGGCATACTTCACTTATTATTAAAAGACACTTAAGAGAGATATAAACCAAATAAAATGGGCTTTGTTTTGATCCGGATATGAATAAACAAGACTTTTTTTCAACAATTGTGGAAATGTGAATACAGTATTAGATGATAGTAAGGATATTTTGTTCATTGTTAGATAGAATTGTAGTTATGTAAAAACTAAAACAAAATTCATACTAAAATATTTAGAGGTGGAATGGTATGATTTCTGATATTTGCTTCAAAATTCTCCAGAAACACCAAATAAAAATTCAAAAACAGAGGAGGACTGTCGAATGCGAGCAGCATGGCAAAGCCAGGATGGTGCATAGATTGTTGATGCTGTGTTGGTACATGAGGGTTTCACTGTCCTCTACTTTTCAGTGTGGCTCTAAATGTTTATAATAAAATGCTGAGAGAGAAAAAAACCGATGACTTGGTTTTCATAAATACTCCCAAGTGTGCCATCTAACAGTTCTTTATTCATTTATATGATATACTAATTTCCTCTAATGATTTTCATTAGGCTTTTATAATGTGCATCTAACTTTACAGAAAACCAAATCATGGGAGAAAGACTAATTCAAAGTAGGCAGTTGTGATTCTTTTAGAAAATAATGGCTTAAAGAATGCTTTTCAAATCTCATTAATGCTCATAAATTAGTAAAACCATCATGAGATGTAGAAATATTAATAATTTTCATTAACTTATCTGCTGCATACTCTTAAGTACAAATGACAGCAGGAAGAGGTTAATTAATGCTCAAAAAGTTTAAAAGCAGTTGTAATTTGAACAAATGGACAAAAGTACAGTTATAATATTGAAATATCTAATTTAGTCTTCCTCACTCAAACTTTTTCTGGCATAACTCAAATGTAAGTTCTATAAAAACACTCCCGACTAACTGGAAATGAGCTCTGACTGGTTGCCTATTGTATGGAAGGCGCTACTAGGGAATCAAAATGAGGAAGGCCCAGTTCTCATCTGATCGGCATTAATAGATGAGAAAATACTAAACATTTTAGTATGAATTTTGTTTAAAATAGTCTAACAGTGTTTAAGGTTAGAGTGCAAAAACAATTACACAGGTAAAAATAATGGAAAAAACTAAAAGTTTGTAAAATAGCTGCAGTAGCAAAAAGCCCATCAGAGTGCAGAGGTGGGTGTGACCTGTGGGGAGGATGGGGGCATAAGAGTGAATCTAAGGTTTCTGACAGCCCATCAGTCAAGCTCTGAAGAATGGGTGACACTTCACATGTAGAGCCAAAGTCACTCAGAAGCCTCTCATACCAGTGCTGACGGAGGGGTCCCAAGAGTCTAGCATAGTCTAGAGCAGAGTCACTGCCTCATCATGGAAGAGCAGTGGAAGCAGGCTGAGAATTATGAGCACCTGGCAGTAATGCATCTGACTGCCCCCAAACATCTGAGGAGTTGCCCTGATCCTGCAGCAGCTATTTCATTACTAGGCAAAGTGACTATATTTCGGCTGCCTCCCGCCAAAAGATGTCCATATCCCAATCCCCAGAACCTATGAACATGTTACCTTGCGTGGCACAAGAGACTTTTCAGATGTGATTAAAGTTACGGGCCTTGAGATGCAGTAATTATTCTGGATTATCCAAATGGGCCCAGTCTAACTGAGTCCTTAAAAGCGAAGGAGGTTTCCTGGCTTGGGGCAGAGAGGGAGCTGTGACCACGGTGGAAGGGTCAAAGGGATGCAATGTGTCTACCTTTCAAGGTGGAGGGACAAGGCCAATGAGCCAAGAATTGCGGGCAGAAAACAGACTCTCCTCTAGGGCTTCCAGGTGGGGCACAGCCCCTCTGATGCCTTGATTTCAGCCCAGTGAGATCTGGCAGCACTAGGAAACATACAAAAGCAGACATGCTTCTCTCAGTCGGTAGCCTTTGCCTGTGCCCTTTCTCTGTTGCCCCCTTACTTCATCAACGAAGGGCTCATTCATTGTATTAAAAGACGTGATCTTCCATATCTCACATTTCCAGATTCTACCTAACCAGCCCAGGTGAGGTCGTGATCCTTACTCCATACATTCTCTTAGCACCTACACCTTTCCACCTTAGTCCTTGCTTGACTGCAATGATTCTCGTTTAAAGTTTACATTTATTGAGCATGTACTAAATGCCAAGTACCATGTAAAGCATTTTTCATGGGTTTTCTCAATCTTCCCAACAATCCTATCAGGTAGACATGATGGTTATGCCTATTTTTAAAATTAAAAAGTTCAAAATCAACTGGCTAGTAAATGGCAGAGCCAGGATTTGAAGCCAGGCAGTCTGACCCAGAAGATGGTCCCATTAACCCTGGCAATATCTGTCTCCTAAATGAGAAATAGAAGTTCCAAGGCCTTGTGCATTTATGAACATAATACCTCCACTGTTTAGCACAGAGACAGTGAACAGTTCTGCATATGAACAAATGGAGAAGATATAGATTTCCCTATCTACTATTCCTTCTCTTTAAACTTATTATGAGAAGTCAAATATATACAAAAATAATGATATAATAATCCCCCAAATACCCACTTCCAACTTCAACACTTATCAACGTAGGGCCTGTCTTAATGCCAATATTTAATCAATTTAATATTATATTATTTGGTAGAAATACCTGCCTTCAATATTATTCTGTTTCAGAATCACATGTTCTTAGCTCTTATCATACGTTCATTTGTCTACGTTAACACAAACTTAAAAAAAATAATCTTGTCTACGGCCATGCCACCCTGAACAAGCCCGATCCCATCTCATCTCGAAAGCTGAGCAGGGTCAGGCCTGGTTAGTACTTAGATGGGAGATCACCTAGGAAGACTAGGTGCTGTAGGCGTAAAAAATTAAAAAAAAAAGGACTGTAAGCTGACAAAGTCCTTGCAATCTGTGAGGTCAACCAAGGGTTGCCTCACCTAAAAAAATAATCCTGAAGTGGCAGGTCTAAGCAAAACACAAAGCAAGGAAATTGTGAAAGGAGATTGATATTTTTCCCTATATAAAATTAAAATTTTCTGCAGAGCATAAGTAGAATAAACAAAGTAAAAAAAAAAAAAATGGGGAAATAGTTGTAACATACTATATGACAAAAGATTAGCATCCTCAGCGTATAAATAATTCTTACAAATCAATAAGAAAAAGACCACAAACCGATGGCATGTCATATGGAAAAAATGGGTACAGGGATGAACAGTTTCACCTACTGTTCTTAAGTGACAAAAAGATAAGACTTCCGCCTGACAATACTTGTCAGCATACTTTCTCTGGTGCTCTACAATTCAGAACAAACATTCTAGAACAGAGGAAAAAACAATTCTCACCTGTAAGCCTGTTTCTTCAAAACCGTGTAGCCCTGGAATCCAGCACCACAGCAAGTCTGAGAGTCTGAAAAGCCTCTGACTTCAGAATCCTTCTGAACAGGACACCAGGACAAGTACTCCCACCTCACAGCACGACCAGAAGCCCATGGACCAGGTATCCCGTTCTCACTCCTGCTGGGGGGTGAGATGAAGAGGAAGGTGAGTAAAGAAAGTGGAGTGTTTAAGTGTCAAGGAACTTAAAAACAAAATCACCCAGCCCCTGCTGGAAGGCATCTCAGTCCTTAGGTGTGGGCCCCAGGACAAAAGGTACTTTTATTCAATGGGAAAATGTGTTCCACCAGCCTGCGAGGCCACAGGGTGCCTTGAAGAAAGTTCCCACTAACCTAGCAGAGGAGTTCAAAGTTCTCAACTTCTTTGGGAAATAGCAGTTATATCCTCTCCATAAGTAAGGAAAATAAGATGAGAAAGGGAAAACTATATTCTGAGCCATCAGGCAAAGACTACTTTAGAAAAAATGAGCTTCCTAGATGAGGGCTCCCCAGTCTTTTGAAGTCATAAATTTATATTTTAAAAAGGGGGGAGGTCAAATATATGGTGACAGAAGTTTTGTTTTTGGGTGGTGAACACACAATGCAATATATAGGTGGTGTATTATAGAACTGTACACTTGAACTCTATATAATTTTATTAACCAATGTCGCTCCAGTAAATTAAAAAAAAATTCATACCACACTTGACATATATTTGCCAAAAATGGTGAACCTGAACCTAATTAAGCCTTTAGATATAACTTCCTGCTTACAGAAAATATAAGTGGATGAGCAAGCTAAACCATACTATACAAAAAGCTGAATAAATTCAGAATGTGAGGGATCTACAGGCAACCAAGTGACATCAATACGTCACTAAAGAAACCCATGCGGACTGCTTCAGACAACGGTTTCAGAAACTATGGCCCTCTGGTAAGTCCAGCCCACCAGTGGAGTTTAAAACAAAAAACTCTGAAAACAAAATGTTATTGGAACATATCCATGCTAATTCACTTACACAGCGTCCGTCATCTTTGCAGTACAAAGCAGTTGAGTAGTTGCAACAGAGGCCACAAGGGCCACAAAGCCTGAGTTAATGTTGGGCCCTTTTCCGAAAAAGTTTGCCAAATCCCTATCGTAGATGAAAAGACGTTTGGCCCCGGTTTGGATTCCGAGTCATACAAACCAAAAGTAAGTATATTTCTGAGGCAATCAAGGAAATGACTGTAGACTGGGTTTTAGAAAACATTAAGCAGTTACTGTCAATTTGATTAGGTGACAACGGTATTATGGTCACACGAGAAAAAGCCTTTTTTTTGTAGTGCCTACTGTACTATCTAGGGGTGAAATATTATGTTGTCTGGAATTTAAACTGCTTCAACAACAAAAAAATATGGCCCCCAAAAGAAACTGTTTTAACTAACTATTAAATCTACTTGGATATATGAAAGTTCATTATACTGGTCCCTCCGTTTTTATGTTTGTTTTAATTAAAAAAAAAAAAAATCAGAACTCTGATCAAATAGTTGAGTTTATTGCCAGACAGCCTTTGTCTCCAGGAATGATTCTGATCTGTCTTGTTCAAAATGCATGTAGAAAAAAGTGCTGTTTATTGATTCAACATGTAACTTCCATTTTTATGTTTGCTTTAATTAAAAAAAAAAAAAAAATCAGAACTTTGATCAAATAGTTGAGTTTATTGCCAGACAGCCTTTGTCTCCAGGAATGCCTCCCACCCCCTACACCGATTCCAGCCTCAGAATATCATTTGCTTCCATCTCTGAACACAATTACATTTTAAACTTATCTTTGCTCTTGGTGTCTGCCACAAGGAATGCCCCACTCTGCCCATAAAAATTCTACTTTCTGCTCAAGGTCCATTGCAAATGTAACCTTCCCCAAGTCTTTCGGTGAGAATTCACCATTGTGCTCCAAAAGCACACTGCCTCTTTAGCATTCATTCCACCCTTAACTTTTAGCTATTTACCATGTCTGTTACCTTCTAATGCCATACAAACCCAAGAGTAGTGTAGTAAGCAGGTCTTTTCTGTAAACCCATTGGGATATAATAACCCACCTTACAGAGTAAGCTCTGCCTATACAGCTCTCAGCTCCAACCTAAACCAGGCTTTCTTGCCCTGAGGAGTTTCACTGAGAGAGGCCTTCAACTGAGTTCCTGTTAAGCAAGATGCTGGTCATGTTTAACCTATATTATTAATAAAATCTCTAATAGTTAAGGATTGCCCCTAACTGAAGAGTGTTCTAGAGAAGACTGAGATTGCTTGATTTTGTCCTCTTACTGTCACCTTTCCTTGGGACCTATCCCTCTGCAAACACTGCTGCCTGCATTTCCACGCCAGCCTGCAGGGGTGCCTTATGCCCCTATGAAGGCCCTGGCTAACTGTGGGTACAAAGCCTTTCAATGACTCCACTTCGAACAGCTGACGCGGGTTGGAACTTTCAAGAGCTCTTACTAGATAAAAAAATGAGCAGATAATCTTAAAACTTAATATCAGTTTCTATCCCTGTTCTAGTCTACTTCTCGCTGCCTATGATTTAAGGCCAGCATGAACAGTCACCCTCTCTAGGACCAGTGTTAGTAGTTAGAATCCTCATTAGCAAGGTCAAAAATTCACCAATTAGAAAATTTAACTTTACAAACTCAGCTTTTGAAATACAAATGTTGTCCACCAGGCAGTCTGCTTAGGAGCTTCCAGTTTCTTCTTCGGGGATTCAATTCAGGAAAACATGGCATTTGGGGAAAATAAGGGCAAACTGTAGGAGCTCTTCATATTAGCATTTCAATAAATTGAATGAGATCAGGGAGAAGAGTCTTTAATTATAGGTAGAAATATATAAGGACGTGTGTGTGTTTAAGACCTACACTTTACATAGGTCAATCTAACTGACTTAGAGACACCTTTTAGTTTCTAATACATGATTTCTCTCTGGGACATTTAGCAT
>NW_011888864.1:5595856-5601616 GCF_000151845.1 Pteropus vampyrus | reverse complement strand
TTTTAATTCTGGGCTTAAGGAATGGTTCTTTGGGGACGGACCCAGGGGACAGAAATGGCACAGAAATAGAGAGAGGGCCACTTCTGTCTCCTCTCCCTCAAAGACAAATGTATAAGTAGTTCTTGGCAAAACAATAATCTCCCTTAATCATTTTCTGCCCCTTCCACTTTCTCATGTAGGTGGACTGGTTGAAATCTTGTTACAATCTGTTTTTTATTTAGACATTTCCAATAATGCTGCTGTTCTTATAAATAGATGTACCATTCCAAAAGAAACATAAAAGATCAGCTTCATAAGCCATAATTTTCATAGAATTCTTGTCTTGGGAAGTTCATGATTAAATTGAAATACATAAAAAAAATCTTGTCTAGTATACATTTTAAAAGAGTAGCAGCAATAATCTTATTCTTTTCTAAGAGAAGAATGGTTCTGTTTTTATTTTGTTTTTTCTTTTCTGAGGGAGGGAGATCATGTCAACAAAGGAAAGAGAGGCATATGCATAAATAAATAATTCCTCTGGTAAAGGAAAAGTAAAGATGGTTTCAAGGTGAGTGTTAAGTAGCATTTACCGCCACGTAAGGCTGGGAGAGTCTGATTCAACAGATTAGGCTATGTGGGATGAAGTCTTCAGTTTTTTTAACTGCCAAAATAACAACAACTACAACAACTCATAGACAAATATTTTAAAGTAGTAGTTTTCAAAGATGGTCCCAGACCAATAGTATCAGCAGCACCTGAGAATTTAGAAATGCAAACTCTCAGGCCACACTCCAGACCGGAATCAGCAACTCTGGTGGGAGGGCCCAGTGATGTACATTTTAACAAGTGCTTCTGATGCATTTTCAAGTTTGAGAACCAAGGTTTATTGAAGATTTGCTCCAGTTATTCTCAAACTGTACTGTGTATGTGAATCAACTGAAGATCTTGTTTAAAAATGCAGATTCTAGTTTGGGTAGTCTGGAATAGGATATAGATTCCACAGGATTTACTTGCATATAGGCACACACAAGGGCATGGTCACTGTGAACATGGCTGCCTAGCTAGCAAAGACGGGGTGGGGACTACCCTTAGAAAGGCAAAGGCACAGGTTTAAGGAAACTAAACAGTCAGTTTAGAAGTCCTTGGCTTTTCAGTGTAGGAGTGGGGGGTTACAGAGGAGCCCTTTGTAAGCCAACTGCTCTGATGAGTTTAGGAACTCTTCAAGGAGGCTGTCAAGTTGCATCCCAATGGTACAGGTGAGTCACTCCCTGATAAGGGTTCCACCTACCATCAGCTTTTTTTCTCGTTGTGGTCTGTTGCTCTGCCATCTTTAATCTGCCATATCCTCCAGGCTCAGGGTCCTGCAGCAGAGAAATAGCCATGCCAGGGTTCAAAGCTCAGCAAACGTTTTCTTTATCAACTCAAAGAATTTAACCTAGCAAATTGTCTTTAACAAGAATTATCCAATTTGATCATTTTTGTTATTTAAATCTTAGCAGGTAATTGCCAAGCTCTGTTTTCCAGACTTTGGTGTAATAAGGTAGATGCCTAATGACTAAATATACTACTACTTAGTGTTACGTAAGAGGCTGGTCTCATCTCCTTGTTACCTCTGCTCCATGCCTTCAGCACTGGAAGCACCACACAATAGATGGGAAAATACCTTCCGCATCCCTTGAAACAAAAGTTGCAAGTAAAATGAATAAAAGAACAAGGAGATAATACAAGGAGCTTGAGGTCTAACTAAATAACACTATAAAATCTGCTGAAATATTTTCAAATGATTCTAGTAAATCATCTTGAAAAATTATCTTTGGCCCTAAATAGTGCAATCTAAATCCAATCGACCACTTGTTTCATATGGCCCATGAGCTAAAAATGAGTTTTACATTTTTAAATGTTTAAAAAGTCAAAATAAAAAATAATACTTCATGACACATTCAAATTATATAAGATTCAAATTTCAGTGTCCCTAAATAAAGTTTTACTGAAAACAGAGTGTCACTCATTCACTTATGAATTATCTGTAATTGCCACTGAGACTGTGAGCCCCACAAAGCCTAAAATATATACCATCTGCCCTTTTACAGAATTGTTTGTTTACCCTGCCCTATATTCTTTTGATCCAACCTCTGTTACAATCCCTACCTCCCCATTCCATAATAGTTGAATTATATGACTGTCTACCTATGGACTGTTTTTCATGAGGGCAGACCTGTATTCTTTGTATGAGTTTCCAACACTTTCCACCAAGGTACAAAGAATAGGTATTCAATAGTATTTACTTAATTGAAGTTTACTTTTTGATCACTGTCCTGATGTAAATCAACATGAACTTAACAAAAAGGCTTTACAGTTAAACACAGGATCCATTAACTAGACTAATTTAGAAAGTTTGTGTGTAAAAAGTAGAAAAACATTCTGCAAATAATTGGATTCTTTACTTCCATTTCTAAATCTAGTTCTAAAAAGCTATTGTTCAAATTGAGAGCAGCAGGGTTATTTTTTCTTTCTTTTCATTCTTTCAAGTTATTTTACTTAGTGTAACAGGTCTCAATGCTAAACAATTTCCACGGCAAAGAAATTAATGAGCAGATAAAACCAAACTCATTAAGCTAAGTTCATTCGCATTAAATTTAATGCTGGTATTTCTGGAATTAATGTTTCAAAAGTGATGTGCACTGCTGTCAAGTATTTAAAAATAAGACTGACCTTTTCTCCACAAAAGATATGCAATATCTTTTCTAAAAAGTCTATGGAATTTTCCGAGCAATTGCAAGTGAGATGGCCTGTGCTATTCTTGTCCATTTCTTATAACTTTAGAAATAACAAGCAAAGACTGGAGCAAAGCACTGTATAAATAATAAGATTATTTCATTACTTTTGGTGAATAAGTCCTTGATCATGAATAGAGAATAATTGTAAAAACTCCCAGAAAAAGTAGTCTGATCAGCCAAATATGCCATCTATCATGAAGGAAGATTATTACATTGCAAAGAGACCACAAACAATCTCTAATCCTGTAACAGGGCTGTCACTGTTCTTCTGAAATCTAGGATCAAGTTATTTGGTCTTGCTCTTTAAACAGTAACTTTTAAAAGGAAATAATGCTTTCCTGGTACCTAGAAATGTGAACGTTACAACATGAAATGTGGCTTGATTCCTGTTAGCTGTCGATGTAGGAAATGAACGCACACTAAGTCTTCTTATGTGCCTGGCACAGTACTCTTTCCTCATTTTATCCTTTGAATAGTAATATGAAGCAATATTATCATTTCCATTCTACATCAATTAAATGGCTCCAAGGGGTTCAATAACCCACTCGAAGGCACACTGCTAAAAAAACGAGTGTCAAGATTCGAACCCACTTCCAGCCGAACCGATAACCTGTGCTTTTTAACATGAAAGCTAAACACCTGGATAGTATATGATGAAATGTATGTTATCTGGACTAATAATTTCTTTTACATTTGAACCTTTGTTGAAAGTGCTAGTCCCAAGGAGATAAGAATATACAGTGGGGTAAAGACAGTCTCTTCAATAAATAGTACTGGGAAAAATGCACAGATACATGCAAAAAAAAAAAAAAAAAAGCTGGACCATCTTACAACATATGCAAGAATATACTCAAAATGAATTAAAGACTTAAATGTAAGACCCGAAACCATAAAACTTTTAGAAGAAAAATAGGCAGTAAACTCTCTGATATTGCTAACAGTAATTTCTTTTCAGATATATCTCCTTAAGCAAGAGAAACAAAAGAAAAAAATAAACAAATGGGACTACATCAAACTAAAAAGTTTTTGTACAGCGAAGGAAACCATCAACAAAATGAAAAGACAACCGACTGTTTGGGAGAAGATATTTGCTAATGATACATCTGATAAGGGATTAATATCCAAAATTTATAAAGAACTTATACAACTCAGCAACAAAAAAACAAACAATCCAATTAAAAAATGGGCAGAAACCTGAACAGATACTTCTCCAAAGAGGAAATACAGATGGCTAACAGACATATGAAAAGATGCTCAAGGTCACTAATCATCAGAGAAATGCAAATTAAAACCACAATGAGATATCACCTCACACCTGTCAGAATGGCTATGATCAATAAATAAAAAAACAACAAGTGTTGGTGAAGATGTGGAGAAAAGGGAACTCTCATACATTGTTGGTGGTATTGCAAATTGGTACAGCCGCTATGGAAAACAGTCTGGAGGTTTCTCAAAAAAGTAAAAATGGATATACCTTTTAACCTAGTAATTGCTCTTCTGGGTATTTATCCAAAGAAAACCAAAACAATAATTCGTAAAGATCTATGCACTCCAATATTCATGGCAGCACAATTTACAATAGCCAAGATATGGAAGCAACCTAAATGCCCATAAACAGATGATTGGATAAAGAAATTATGATTTATATATATAATGGAATATTACTCAGCCATTAAAAAAATGAAATCCTACCATTTTGCAATGACATGGATGGACCTAGTGGTTATTATGCTGAGTGAAATAAGTCAGACAGAGGAAGATAAATACCATATGATTTCACTTATGTGTGAATCTAAGGAACAAAAAGAACAAACTAATTAAAAACAGACTCACGAATACTGTGGACAATTTGGTGACGGACAGAAGGGAGGGGGGTTGGGGGGCTGGGAGAATGGGGTGAAGGGTTAAAGAAGTACAAATTAGTAGTTGATAGTTGGGCATGGAGATGGGGTGCATGGCTGAGGGCATGCAGTTAGCATTAATATGATGGCTAAGTGGAGGGCCAGGGGAGGGAGGGAGCAATTTGGGGGATTGTTTTATGAACAATATAGATGTTTAACCAATATTCTGTATACTTGAAACTAATTTAAATAAATTTATATAAAAAAAAGAAAAAAAAGTGCTAGCCCCAGTGAAACCCCTAATACATGTTCTATCCATGAAGAACTTTTGTATACATGATCACATTTGATCCTTACTCCCACTTTGTAAAGGCCAGGCAGAGAATTTTCTCCACTTTACAAATGAGGTAAAAAGATAAATGGCTCCACCAAGGTCATATGATTAGCATGTGGCCTGTCTTAGCCCAGAGACCTCTAGCACAAAACTGTCATTGGACAGTCATATTTATTGGCTCGTTGCAATGTGGGAGACTGAACATCAGAGAAATCCTGAGATGCCTCACCAAACAAAGATGAAGTTCAGGGATTGGGGTGGGGTGGTGTGGGGAGGAGGTTGAGTAGAATTTAAAGGAAATTGTGTTTAAAAGGATTGAGGCAAAAGAGGGCTGTGTGGAAAGGGTCAACATCAGATCTGAACTGCAGAATGGACCCAGGGTGGACAGGTATATCCAGAAACCCTTTAAATGAAGCTCTGTACATTGGCTGGAAACCAAGGCTGCTTGATTGTGTCTAAGTGATTTGGAGCCTCCAGGTAGAGCAGGATGTTTCATTCTTACCGATGATTTCAAACAGCAATGTTTCTGATAGTCGATTCTAGGTTTCTCAGTAAGAAAGCAGCCGTCGCCCCCAGAAGGGGATTATTTGATGCATTACAACTTCAGTGTGTCCATGGGAGAAATGTGGTTTCCTGTTCACTTTGCAGTTGTTCTGATCTGTGCTATCTCAGCCTCATGAATGACAGAGCAGAATTTTATTTTTTCAGTCTGAGCTACTTTTTACCTTATTAGGTCATATCAGGATTATAAACTTTCAAAATATTTTATTTCCACAAGTGTTGGAATTTCAAACATGCTTATATTTCACAAGTTTTTATGAGGATTTAT
>NW_011888864.1:5588638-5594996 GCF_000151845.1 Pteropus vampyrus | reverse complement strand
AGGGCCACATTTCCTCTGAAGGCTCCAGGGGACGGTCCTTCCTTGCCTTTTCAGCTTCTGGTGGTTCATGGTGTTTCCTGGGCTTGAGGCAGCATCACTCCAATCTTTGCCTCTATCCTCAATGGCCATCTTTTCCGTCTCCGTGTCCTCTTCTCTTTGTATGAGACACCAGTCATGGGATTTAGGGCCCACTCTAAGTCCAGGATGATTTCCTTTCCAGATCCTTAACTAATTGTAATTGTAAAGACTCTGTTTCCAAATACAGTCACATCCTGATGCTCCAGGTAGACATGAATTTTGAGAGGACACTATTCAACCCACGAGGTCGCACAACTGGTAAATAGAACGGGATTCAAATCAAGCAAGGTGTAACAGATTTTCCATTCAAGCTTTGCACACCCAAATGCCAACTATTTCCAGAGAGCCACTAAGAGAGTCACACAGCATACAGAATTTAATGAAGATTTAAAGGCATGCTTCGAAAAAGAGTCTGTATTGCACAGTAATAGTTCAGCCAATAATCTGAAAACTGTGCTTCCCAAGTTCTTTTTATTCGGCATTGCTTTGGGGCCTCCAGTGTCCCCAGCTTCTCTCTCATCTGTTGGGCAAAGCAATTTAGCAACCACCTTTGGTTACCTGAGTTTCCCTATGGTCTCTCTTTCCCACCAGCGTACCTCATCACAGCTTTATTACAAACACATCCACGGCTCTCTTGAATAAAGGTTTCTCTGTGATGTCACATGTTATTTAGAAAGTAAAATTATTTCAAATAATGTAGAGATTTGCAAAGTAGAAGGTGAAAAGCTTTTTTCTTCCTCACTTATTACTCAGAAAAAGCCAGTGTTAAGATGAACTAATTCCTATAAGTTTAAAGAAAAGATTGGAATATGAAAGAACAAATGAAGGGCCTTAATATTCGATAGCCTTCTCTTGGCTCCTGTCTTCATCATTCTCTTTCCCCGTCTGTTTTGTTCCAACCAAACTGTCCCATATGGGCCCTTCGCTCCTTCTACTTTGAACTAGAAATCAGCCTTCGATCTGCATTTTGTGAGGACCATTATCCTAAATCAGGCCATAATCAAAATTAGTATCTTCTTGGTAGAAGTTAGAGGTGGGAGAGACCATTTAAGACAAGACTCTGTGGGATTTTAAAATGTGGCTGTAATATTCAATACTCATATTTGGTATTTATTGAGTATTTCAAGTAATATTAAATGTCTCACTTTGTGAAAATTAGGGTTACTCAACTCTTGGAGTCTTTATTTAGGTCAATATAGTAAGTGCATCCAGTTTCCCCTTATCTATGTACGATATGTCTGACCCTTCAATAGAGTTTGTGTCCCAGTAGAACTCTTTGTTTCCCGCAGATGGCTGGCAAAGTTTTTTCCATAAATATGAGGCCCAAAGGTGAAGGCAGAAGCAACCGAATCAATACGTGTTTCTATGAAGTAGAGAGAAAATTCTACTTTATTTTGTTTCACTGTCTTCAGGAAAAAACAGATTCACCAACTGATGGAAGAATTTTGAACATAGAAGGAAACAAATGCTCTGACAGCCTGTGATACTTGGACAGCTGCAGATGTAAAGTTGTGAATGAGTGACCGAGGGGCCTGGTTATTCCCCAAGAAGTCCCCTGGAAAGAGGGCTGGTAACAATGTTTAGTCCCAGTTGTTTACACCCAACCTGGGTGTACATGCCCCAATAAGGCTGAGTTAACCTAAACTTTAAGTTCCCCAAGGGCAGGAATCCCATCTGTTTTTACTTTCCATAGTATCTACAACAGCTAGCATACTGCTAGTACACAGTTGGTGCTCAAGAAAATATTTTGAAAAAGTAATAATATACGAGTAGCATAAGGGATCCTTGTGTTGGAACTATTCTGTATCTTGACTGTGGTGACCACACAAATCTACATGTGATAAAAATTGCACAGAGCTAAATATGCAGATGAGTACATGCAGGACTGGTGATGTCTGAAAAGGTTGGTGGAGGTATCGATGTCAATTTCCTGGTTGTGATAATGTGGTATAATTATGCAAGGTGTTACCACTGGGGGAAACTGAATGCAGGGTCTATGAGATTTCTGTATTATTTCTTATAACTGTATGCGAATCTACAATTATCTCCAAATAAAAAATAATATGAGAGAAAGAATCTCAGATTGGTAACATCAATCCAGAATGTAGCAAGATGAGAGTCAAAATAGACTTTGAAAATAGCTTTGAAAAGCTGGACTTTGCTTAAAAGAGAGAAACCACCGAGGGAGGAGGCATGCGAATCAAAAAGACACACTGTGTGGAAATTCTAGGGTAGAAGCACCCTGAGGAAGATAAAAAGAGAAATGAAGAGCTGTGATATTATTGCAGCAGTTAATACTGTGGGATAAATGAATAATGGATCTCAAAATACAAAATACATTAAGAAATGATGTAAGATTGCATCTAAACAAGGAAGAAACTGTAGCAATAATACATGTGAAAAAACAAAAAACGACCCCAAACGCCTTCTTGGTTTCATGATGCTCACTGTCATGGAGGTGAGGGATGATGATGAAGCATCTCAGATTCCCCCAACCGGCAACTCACCCCATGTTTGTTTTGACACCCCTCTACCCAACCTCCTACTATGATTAGTAATAAAAACATTAAAATGAAAAATATATGCCAAATAAGAGAGGAACTAGGAGACAGCCTTCTATTTAAGTCCTCTTAGGAGGGAAACCAAGGAATGAAGAGGGTGGCCACCTTCGGATGGAACAAGGAGAACAAAAAGAGCGCCGTCTGGGTACACTTCCAAACTCTGCAGAGATCAAAGGCATCCTGAAATGTCTATCAAATGAATGATTGTTTTCTCTGGAAAGAAGACTGCACTGGAAATGCTGGGAGGTAAAATGGTGAAAGCTGAGGGGATTTGTTCAGTAGGCTGGGATCCCACCAGATTTGCAGGTCTTGCTTTGACACTCAAGTTTTAGTATCAGAGGAAAAAAAGTGAATCCTATAGGGGCTTTTACAAAAAATATTTTTTCTTTACTCTCAAAGGACAAGTACTGTTTTAAATAAAGAAATTTGCCTTAAAAAAATCAACAAGCATATAGTACATCTATTATCTGCCAAGCTAAGCACTATAAGAACATAAATAAGAGGAATACAGCTCCTGCCCCTAAGAGATCTACAAATTGTTACTGTTATTTTAGGACTGGACCATTTAAGAAAGGTTTGAAACATAGCACTTTTCTGATGTATGTCAATGACCAGCACTTTCTTTTCTGATGTATCTGAACCATCATAAGTTACAACTACTGATTTACAAATCGACACAGATGTGCCCCCAAAAAACTAAGTGTAAAAAATCAGATTCATCTCATTGTGGGATCTATTCGTCCTATTCTCTGAGCCAGTACAAGCCACATACCAGAAAGGATGGACTGGTCACTTTGATTTCATTTTAAGGGAAAAGAGGACACAAAGTTCATTAACTTGAAAATCATCTATTAAGAAAGCAATATGACATTTTTATACCAGTTTGTGTAATATTACTGCATAAGAAATTACAGAGTGCATAAATCATTAGGTCAATAGCATATATAGAAGAATGAAACAAAAGGAACATGATTATTCATATCAAATAAAATGGAGAAAATAATCTAATTCACAATCTAAATCTAAATACCACAAACCCCCAACTGTAGCTTCTTCTGAGAGAAAATTTACCATTTGCATTTTCTGGATATAGTAATGACTGTGGTTCCATTAAGCCAAATGAAAAACTGCTTTACAGTTAAAAACATGAAGAAGCAACTTACATAGATGTGTAGCCCTCTTAATACTGGATATGACAAAATAAAGACATCAGGCTACCTGCTTTTGCCTAAAGCATGGCTTGAATTTTCTATTAAAAGTGACAGTTCATGTAGAATACTACCTAATTTCCTACAGTATAAAACTGCACAAGTTGGAGAACCTAAAAAATATTGCAAGAGTGAATTTCTTCCTATGGGGGAAAAAGTATATAAATATACTAGATGTTAACATTTCTATTCTTCATTCGATTATTTGCCCTGTTCAAAACATAAAAATACAAATAAATATATTTTCTTATAAATGAAGGTCATAGAATATTGCTTAAAAAAAGATTAAAAAAACAAAAATCTTAATTTATCCTTTCTTGTCATTAAATAAGAAGTCTAATATACAGACATATTCATTATTTATATAAATTGTAGGAGTCAGTTTGTCATTTCTTGTTCACAGTTGATATTTAATAGTGCTAGTCTCTACACAACACGGCTCACATCCCAAATGCAGGTTTAATTCTACTGTAAATTGCTCAAGATAATTTTTTCTCTTTTTTCATTTTAATTAAAAAAAAGACTTCATCCTTGGAATTTTAGAATTTACATTTGAGTGGTCTGAAAAAATACAATTTCAATGCAAAAACCACATCGAGCATTCAAGAGTATACTGCTGGTGCTGTAATCTTTTTGTATGATTTTGTTTACATAGAAAAAACCAATAAAACAAACAAGAAAGATTTTTAAATGTTTAAATTTAACCACGTAATATTAAAGATGTGCCTCATGCACACACACGCACACTCGAAAAATGAAGGAAAAAGGATCAGACATCTTTCTTTTGCATTTGTTCTAGCTTTCTTCTTAGGAGACCATAATTCTCCTTAGTTCCTGATGCAGTGGGGTCAAGCTGCAGAGAGATTTCATAGTGTTTTCTGGCCAAGTCTAGATGTCCCCAACGATGATAAAGCACAGCTGAAATAGCAAGAGACAAATTTCATTGGAAATGCTTCTGAATAACTTGTGGCATTCCCGACCGCTTGTACAAAAAACTGCTAAAGAACCTCTGCAGTTTTCAAAAACTATTGTTTAAAATAATATTGTTTGTACCACAAACTTTGTTTATTGTAATCACATTCCCTCAGGATTGTCCGTTTCACCACCCCAGTTAGTCCTTAGGTTCTTCATATCATTGGGCATAACCCACCCACAGTAACATTATTACATAAAGAAATAAAAGGAAGAGTACACTAAAAGTTACTCAATGCTGCCGTGAAATTTCCAGGAAGCCAGGCTGAATGGGGCTGGGGCCCCATGTTGCTTAGGTCCCTCCCTGACTATGAAGAGGTCCAGCTGTTCACTTTAAATAAACATTCCCCTATACCTCATGGCAAAATAATACCTTGTTTATTGCCAGCTGGAAATAAGGGTTCTAACGTCAAGATCTGATCATAAAATGATAGTTAAAATAAATCTAATTATTAAAGTAATAAGCCTCTGATGATTATGATTTTGTAAGTAAAGCTAATTTTCTACATGGGCAAAAGAATAACTCTCGATGCTTCATGACTTGTGATGAGAAGCTACAGAGTCTGTAGGAAACAGATTTGGTGAAAAAATATTCACAGGATTGAGCATTCTAAACATCAACATGCTATGCTCTAAAAATCTTAATTATTGAGATGTAAAAGTGGAAGAAAGGAATTGTAGGGAAGAAATCAATGTAAATGTATTTTTAGCAAAGGCATAGGAGCACGTAAGAAAACAGAGAAGACCAAGCTAGAATGGAAGGTCCACTACGGAAAAACAGAGAAGGACGTAAGTTAAATAGCAAACTTCTAAAGTACATCTCAGTTTAACATTCTAAGATCCTTCACACAAAGAAAGAAAATTTGAGTTTTATCATCAGAAGCTGTTACATTGAGTCGGGGATTTTGGGGGTTGTTTTAGTCACACGATTACAATTTGTAAATATGACTATTATTTAGTGTATAATCCCTTTTTAGTGTAATAATTCCTTTTTTAAACCTATATTTTGAAACCAGATTATAAAAGACAATAAAGGCTAAGTTTGAGAAAACTGTTCTCCCAACATTGATTTTACAGAAATACATCCATTTCATTAAAATTACACAGAATTTCAATATGGTTCTGCAAAATTTCCTTACCCAAATTGCCATGGTAACTTGCAGTATTTGGATGAGCTTTAATTGCTTTGAGGAATAAAGCTTCAGATTCCTAAAAAATGAAATACATAAAAAGGTACCGCAAATGATGCAAAACCAACACAGTTTTATTGCCTATAGTTTTTAAACTTTTAATGTGCTTGTTTTGTTTCACTGTATCCTTCTTCCAGAACCTCTAGGAAGGCACAGCGGGGCCACACCCTGTTAAGAGGCTCCCAGGGGAGATCAGGGAAGTGAGCGACAGGGCAAACACACAGGGTGTGAGGGGCAGTGGAAAGAGATGGTGGCTGCAGAGAGAAGATAAATATGCTAATGAGCTCTGCCACCTGACTCTCTAAAGTGGCTGAAGTTCTGTGACTTCAAGCAAGTAGCTCAGTTTAGG
>NW_011888864.1:5540638-5588287 GCF_000151845.1 Pteropus vampyrus | reverse complement strand
CGTAGACTTGCATTTCCTTCACATAGTACTCACTTCCAATGCGGTCACTAAGAAGCATGACCAAGTGTTTCCTTGCCTGATCATTACTGGCCATGGCTGGCTGGCTTGACCCTTTCTACCACATTGCTGAGAAATAAAGGTGCCTAACAGTTCTCGCCGATACCTGCTGGGGGCAGCTAGTCATGCTATCTACGTTCGTGTTCCTCAAGGGCCAAGCATCAAACGCTAAGCTTAAATAATCAAAGTTGGTGGTACTGGGGAAGGTTTGCTTCTTCTAGCTGCACCTTTTGTGAATTTTTCCAGGTGGGCTTCCTGCTCCAGAATTATACATTTTATAAAGTATAAGAAGACCAGTTTCCTTATCCCATGATGGCCTGTAACATTCTTAAGAAACAGGTTGGGAATTTGGGTGAACATCTCTGAAACCATCACTTTTCAGACAGAGCTGGAAGAGAACATTTGTATTTTAGAAGTGTCACCCAAGAGGGACTGAATAAAGATATCAGAACAACATATAGGATGCCATCAAACATCACTCTCAGAACTCGTTTCAAAGTCAGCGCCTACATTCCAAGTTTCAGTAGCTGAAACTCCATCAAGGAAGCCTAAGATTTTCCCGCCATCTTAGATATGTTGGGCAAAAAAATCAAATGGATTATACAGATTTGTAGTGGTTTCTAAGTTGTAGTGCTGCTTCTGATGATTTTCAAATATTTCTATTTAAAACCTAAAATTTGAGAAATAGGAAGCCCAAGTAATCTAAATCTACTTTAAAATGCTCCCTTACGTGCAAATGTATTAACTAGAGAGAACTGATTTAGAGATAAAAAGCAAGTTAGGAGTTTGCTAGGAGATGCTAGATTCACTTTTTGATTCATTTAACTAATTTCTCAAATTTCCATGAGTGTGGACATCGTGCAGGATGATGTGGAGTTGCAGTCAGGTTTGGGGGATGTACTGGTATTCAGGGCAGTGTGCACAGGGAGGGGCTGCTGCTCTTGGCCAGACAGGGCCTGAACCCTGGCTGGGTAATGAGGAGGCCGGGTGGCATGGAGTTGGAGGAATGAGAGGGTGGGCAAAGTCATGGGGGAGGAAAAAATCTGTCAGAGTTTCCTAGCCTGGCAGATAGAAAAATGTTGACAAAAGAAGAGATGTCAAAAGAAAGAGCTGGTTTGGGGAGGATGGTGAGTGTGGGTTAGACATGCTCCCTCTCAGGTAACAGTGGGGCAGCCCTGTTCTGGAAAGCAATGAACTGTTCACAAGCTGATCTTCTGTGGAGGTGTGTGGATGCTTAGAGACTCAGGTAATGAGCTGATATATGCCAAAGAACAAATACATAAACTCACATTTTAAACTGGGGATATTTTTTTCATCAACAGAAAGAGAAAATAATATATTATTTTCTGAAGTGTATCAGACAAAATGTATTTGACAGAGGTATAGGACATCATGTGAGACAGAGAAAGGACTTGCAAAGGGACAAATGAGGGTCTTAATATCTAGGTAGAGAGGACGAGGCAGTTGGAGGTTGTTTGAGCCACACTGACTGGCGGGGTAGATACACCACCACACCGGTATCCTTAAACTAAGGACAGAGTTTCACAAGGGACACCCTGCAGCTTGCTCCAACTAGGGAAGGTGATACGGGTCGTCCAACACAAAGTTGAAACCATGTATTGCATAGGAAGAGAGTAGTTCCCTTTTCAACATGCCTTCCTTTCTTCTGGTTCATTCTGGACAAAAGTCTCCATTTGGTGGTGATTTGGGGGTCACAGTTTCATTGCCTGCCAATCTCTCTTTGAAACTAAGAGAAGGCAACCCCCAGGCTCAGAGCCTTGGCCAGCAATAGTATCTACCTGAGACTTAAAAAAAATTGTTTTATTTTCAGTTACCTAATATTTATAGCAATAATATGTTTCTACTTTATTTATCTGTGTTAAAATTCTAAAGAAAGATGTCAAGTAAATAATAAGAAAAGTAATATGTAGATGTGGCCAAGAGAAATTCATGAAGGTGTGGCATAAATGTCTGGAGCTGAGGAAACTGCTCTATAAACATAACCTGCTTTTAAACTTCAGGGCCAGTGGAAAGAGAAATTAGGATGAGAGGTAACAATTTAAGTACTAAAAACATTACTTTTGTATTTTTGCTCTATCACATTAACCATAAATTAGAAATTAAATGGCAATAAGTAACAAATTCTAATAGGTTTTAATGATCCTTAGAGTTTTATTTAATGATCGCTAAACTAAAATTATTATTATTGCATGTATATATTTACCATTTAATAGCTATAAATTGTGCATTTTTTCTTATCACCATCTCCATTTTACAGATAAATAAACGGAGGAGTGGTTAAGTGCTCTTCAGCATAAAGGGCTGCTTGCATAAAAAGTTTCCCAATAGTCACATGGGTATAATAAGAACACTCGCTTGGCACATCAAAATCTCAGAATAGATTCTGGAAGCTTGAACATTTCAGAGCCAAATATGAGATGCATTCAGCCATTTCACAGCTCCTATGGGGGCACTTAATAAATGCCCACCAGTATGCTGGACAGCAATAGAGATACACAAATGGTACTTAAGACTCTGACCTCAAGAAGTCTCCAGGCTCACTAAAGAGATTCATCAAAAATTGATGATAATTTAAACAGCAAATACTTAAGTGGGAATACTCCTGTCCTGACGGGATGATGGCTGAGCTGGAGGGACCACTCACTCTACCTCTATAAGCCTTGTTGCCTCTTCATCCTCTCAGGGCTGCCCCACTGTTATCTGAGAGGTAGCATGTCTAACTTACATTCACCATCCTCCCCAAAACAGCTCTTTCTTCTGACATCTCTTCTTTTGTCAACATTTTTCTATCTTCCGGGCTAGGAAACTTTGACAAGTTACTTTCCTCTCCCATTACTAGGTAGGAGTATTCCCACCTAGTGCTCTGCCAAGGACAGGCCACAAGTAGCTAATAGCAACAAGTATCATTTTTTTTCTTCCATTGGAAGGAATTAATTGTTGTTTTTAATTTTTAATTTTTGATTTTAAAAAATATATTAAGGGAGGGCTGGTGGCTGACGTCATGGCTTAGGGTTTAACATCATCTCCCTCCTTTTGGCAACTCCTGAAGAGCTCATGGTAAGTTCCTTAGTTCAGATTTCATCCTCTGTTTCCTTATCTTAGGCTCAGTGCCCTGGCCTAGCCAATTAGGATGCAAAATGTGTAGAGAAATAGGAAACTCATTTGTCAATTTTGTTTTATGGAGTATTTTCTACTTTATCTGGGAAAAAAAGGATCAATGTGAACTGGAAGCCAGATGAAACTGAGGTTCTATCACCTTAATAGAAATTCTAGCTTACAGGCTGTGGGATGACAGAAAAATCAATACAATGATTACATAAGCTGAATTCTGAAGACTTGCTGTAGCTGGTCCCTGGACGCTCCCGACCTATCCCAGAATGACACAGATGGCAGGAGAGGTCATTAGACCTCCTTACCTCCTTTCTCTCTCTACACGAGTAGATCCATAAAAAATAAAACTTAATCCTTCAAAAAGTTATCTTTGGAGCAAAATCTAGAAATGCTAAAATGTATATTGAAGCTATTAAACAACTTGACATTCAAAAATGAGAGAAAGGCTTGACATATCTTACTATTATTATAGAAAAGTACACTGATAATGACATCTAATGAGCAGAACAGGAGAAGTAAATAACATTAATCATTACCTTTAGGCCTAGTGTCATCAAGATCAGATAAGGCCCCTGACTTGGAAAGAAAATATTTCTCTCATAAAAGGACTAAGGCGCTGCTTCTAAAAGTATTTTCTGTAATATCTGTGTTAGATACCTGGGATGCTGGTTAAACTGCATATCCCTTGACTTTAGGCAACTGACTAAGATAGAATCTCTTGTGGGAAGGATTCTAGGCATCTATATTCTAACATACTCCCTTGGTGATTCCAATATATCAGATTAAAGCTCAAGATCACCAGTATTAGGAACACTGAGTTCCCTTCAATATACAGGGAATTATGCAACTTCTGATTCACAGTCTACTTCTAGTCAACCCTGAGAGCCCAGTTAGATAGAGCTCAGATTAAATATCTTCTGTTCTTTATTGGTCAGAAGCTTCTAGGGCCTTGCAGATGACCTATAACTTAACTCTAGATGAAGAAAAACTTGGAAGCAATGAGAACCAGCCTTATATTCTCCACAGGCTGTTAGTCCTTTTGTAAGACAGTACCTACAGAAAAACCCAGAGCTCTAGCCCAACTGCAAGAGGCTGAATCAAACGCATCTGCTAGGATGTGCCTCATTTTTGGGCTTCTCCATTCCTCCCCATGTTTGAGCAAGGGTAGTGAATTCTGATGAGAGCAAACACGGAGTCTCACCCTGCAAATCCACCTTTTGGACAACTTCTCCAGGAAGCAAAATGACCAAGCCACACTAGTATACTGCTACCACTATTTCGGCCTAATTCTGAATTTAAATGGGCAGAAGTAATATTTACGGCTTCTGTCAGATGCTGGCATTAATTGCAAGAAATCACAGCTATAGCTTACATACCTTGTATTTCTGGGACTTCCCCAGCACATTTGCCAATGAGAACATCAGAGAGTGATCATTAGGTATTAATCCCAGTGCCTCTCTTCCAACTGCTTCAGCTTGGGCTAAATTACCTGAGAGTAAAAAAAAAATGTGTTACTAGTATTTTGGTCTCTCTCTAATTAACAGAGCTTATGTGGATTATATACAATGATTATAAATTAACTACTAAAGAAAATCAACATAGAGTTCTAGCTGAGATGGCAAGGTGGCTACTCTTTATCCAAAAATATAATTTTCAAAGACTGCTTAATATTGCCATAAGTGGAAATATCACAATTCATTGTACTATTGCTGAATGTTTAGATTGTTTGTTTTTTACTATTATGTATGATGCTGAAATAAACATCTTCATGAATATAGATATCAACAATTTTGTTAAAAAATAAGAAAATCATTAAAACATTAAATGAGCAACCTAATGCTAAGGAACATGCATAACTTGAAAATCCCAAAGTTATTAATATGTTCTTTCATTTACTTATCATATATACATATATACATACATATTATATATAATGTTATATATATATATATATGAGAGAAAAACTGTCCTACTCCCTCAGTGGTAGAAAAGTAGAGCTTTTTCTTGGGTAGAGAAAACATACACAAAAGAGACTCACAAAACAAGAAAGCATAAGTACCATGGGAATATTATGAAAGCAACACAAGATTTCAATGTGGGTAGGGAGTAAGAATAAAAAGAAAGAACAGGAAGAAGTCCTTCAAGAAGAATAACTTCAGCTAAGCTCTGGGAGAGTGGCTGGGAAAAAAAATCAACATAAAATGTGTAATACACACACGCGTAACACACACGTACACAAAGGATCCTATCAGTTGGGAAGTCACTGCAGCTCAGCACAATTCTGATAGAATGTATCAACACTTCTGATTACATTTCGTAAGAGCATATAAAACCTAGTTTTAATTGTTCTCCAGATACCAATTATACCCAAATTGGAGAAAACAGGTCTGAAGAATATCATAGTAACATTTGAATAACTTAATATTTATTATATTGAAGTACACATTCTATACTTTCATTTGAAACAAGTGCATATCTCTTCTCCACATGGCTTAGATGGCTTACTAGCTTTAGATGCTGCCAAATTAATACTACCACTTCTTACAGGATGCTTGGATTTTTAAAACTAAAGGAGCAGAGTAACTCCTAGTTGAAAGAGTCTGCTATGGGCTAAGAAACCAGATCATCGAGTCTATTAGCAATATATCTAAAATAAGACACTCTGAGTGTTGGTTGGAGGGCATATCCTTTGAGTGCAGTCCATGAAATTTAAAGCATGGACCTAGTACCTCCACTTCCTAAGCTCAGAAGCCATTCTTGCTCACTTTTGGGTACCTCTAGTGTCCTAGGTGATGGGCAAGGTGGCTAGATAACAGGCTTCAGAAGAAATGAAGTATTAGCATACATCTTTCCCATTACTCAATGCAATTTTAAGTGGTGTCATTTTCCCAAACATTCCCAAAATGTCAAAGGAAACTCCCTTTTCTAGAAGAATAGACATTTTTGTAATGTAAAATATTGAATCCCATAATAATTTTTGAAAAAAAATTCTAACATAAACTAGGAAGAAAACAATAATCTATATATTTCCTAATTATTCAATGGTTCTGTACCATAAAAGAATTTCCTCGGATTTATTTAATTCACTTTTCTATACCTGTATTATCAAGGAGTATGATCATGTTGTTCCAAGCCAAACTGTGTTCTGGTTTCAGCACAGTAGCATTTCTCCACGCGTTTAATGCATCCACGTGACGATTAAGATCTGCATACTGAAAATAAAGCACAGACCCCAAGATATCAGTATTCCAATGTTTTTTGCTTACTATCCAAGATTTACCCAAACCAAACCAAAATCAAACAAAACCTAACCTGTATATATTAAGCTTCTAATTTTTCATATTACTCATTTAATCCTCAAAATAATCTGAATGAAGCACATAGCTATCCCCATTTTACAGATGAAGCAATGAGGCACAGATAAATTAACTTATTCAAAGTTATACATCTAGAAATGGCAGAGCAGGGTTTAGAACCAGGAAGTCCAGCTCCCGAGCCTACGATCTCTTAACTACAACCCATAACTTAGCAATGCCAGGTGTCAAATTGTATTTCAGACTACTGAAGAGAGATAAGTTAAAAACCTAATCATTAGTATTTTTCTAGAAAGACCACACTGTCCATCTTTGGTAAATTGTAATTTAAGGGTAAACGAAATATTTAATGTGATTACAAGCTAAATTTGTCAAATTCACCTTGTGAAGAAGTCTAGTAGCTTCCTCCTGCCTACATCCAAGCTTCATAAAAATCTATCAGTAGATGAGACATTGCAAACTTCTGGGAAAAGTCTTACGTGGTTGATATAAAAGCTCTGGACACGTGGGGCCTATTTGCCTCCCTTAGGAAAGAAAGAGTTATCTGTTGCTTTCTTTTTAAAAGGAATGCTGTTTAACATTAATAACAGAATACAAAATGGCTGGTCCTCAGTTTGCATAATTAATAAAAGCCTGCAAAGGGAGAAAGTGATAGATTTTTTTAGCAGGTGACCCTCGTGCCCTCTTTAACTCAGTTCAAATGCACATCTCATCTGAATGAACTTTAACTCTGCAAAAAGTACAAATGATAACAATTCATCAGAGTTTAAGGCTATTTCCTTACTTACTGTCAAATCTGTCTTTTCATTACACAACAGAAACATTTTGACTTGTCCTATGACCCACATAGCAAATAGGTGGCATATTATGCACAAAAGATTTAATGAATTATGGAAACATTTACGAATATCCATTTGCTAAAGATGTCAGAATTTCTCATGAGACTCAGAAACTCAAGTTTCTATATTTTAGTCCTTAAATAAGGAAATGGTATGAAAAGTTCAAAACCTTAAAATAATTTAGGCTGCTAATTATATCAACATTTAATTGTCTCTATATTTGATGTTCCCACTGATTTCTCAGTCAATTTCTCCAGGAAGTGACATAATTTTGAGTAGACACTATCTGTGGTTACGTTCTTTCTAACAAGCCCAAGAAAACCAACATAGCTTCATTTATGCAACAAAATTCTTTACATATTTTGCCATTACTATTATTATTATTACTATTTATTAAAGAATAACAAGAGACTAAAATTTACTTTTATTTTCTGTTGACCTTCACCCTTCTTATAGCTTTTATACAAAGTGAATAAGCACTGTAAGGGAAGCAGAGAAAAAATGGTGATTTAGCAAGAACTACCCATCCAGAAAGTAGATGGGTAATGTGCATGTTATTTACCGATTGGTCCCATGCCTGTCGTTCTATATTCTGCAAACTACATTTCCCAGAGTCCTTTGCTACTTGGCTCCTTGTTAAGTTTCTGTCAATAGGAGTCACAGGTGACCATCAGGTGGTAGGAATAGGGCAGTAACGCCTTCCTCCACTTCCCCACCCTCAGTCTCTCCTTTCTGTTCCTTGGCAGTGTCTCTGAAGTGGCTATATCCCCTCCTCCACATTCCCAAGGCAAAAAGCAGTGGCCTTCCTTCATGATCTAAGCTCTTAAGGTTGTTGTAGGTCCTGAGATGGTGGCCCCTTCTCTGAGCTCCTAAATTCTGGTGGCACTACTTCCTCTCATTTGTTCCCCCAACTCTACACTACAGGGTTTCCTGTTAATCTCTGAGCTAATATCACCTTTCTATTTTTGTTCTTCTAGCCTTCCACCAACTGTCCAACCTATTTCCTGTACTGAATCTTCTCTATTTAAAATACTTATTAGCAGGGTTTCTGTTTTCCTGAATGGATCCTGACTGATACAATTAGTCCTTGCAAAATGAATTGTCTCTAGTAATATCTCCAGTCACTATTACTATAGTTCTCTAATATCAGTTACGTGTCCCAAATAAACCAGTTCTTGCCAATTTCTATTTCACAAGAGAGTAGCATTATATATTCCCTTCTTATTTGGGTCCAAAAATCAAAACACATTTCTGTCTCCCATTACTAAACAATGACTAAGGATGTTTCTTAAAGAGAAACTTTTTTTAAAGTTATTAAGTTCCCCTTATTCACCAATATATAAATGTGTTGGTTGAGCTGTTAAAGATTAAGCTCTTAAGGCTTTTAAGCTGTCAAGCAGGCAAAAGCTGGATAATTAAACAACAATGGAGAGCAAAATCTTTCAATAAGCAAGAACAGTTGGCAGAAGGGAACATAGGAAGATCATTTCACGGTAGCATAATTAGTAAACAATATACACACAGAGCAGTACAAGCTCTTGAGCTATTTAATACTACACATTATCTTCTGTGTGAAAGTAGGAATGAATTCCAGGACTGGAGCACAGGATGAAATCCTGTATTTTATATTCCATCCTCCTTTCTTGGGTTATAGCTCTTACGGAAGGGTCATTTAACATAAATTCTCTATATCCAAATCTCAAGGAATTGCAGTGACAGGCAGCTACTAGGGGAAGGAATAAGACTGTTAAAAATTAGAACTTTAAAGCATAGCCTAGAAGGCTGCAGATACAATCACTTTTCAAGAAATGATCTAAAAGAAGAGCTACCTCCGAAGAAGAAAAAAAATGAAAGAATTCATGTGGATATCAAGTATATGCCATGCAAGTACTAGTATAATAGACACAGTAAATAGAGACAGTAACACCTGCAGTAACCACCAATGCAAGGATTCAGATAAAACCCAATTTGCTCCCATCCCCCACCTAGTCCTTATTCTGACTTCATTAACTCTGCAAGGGTCCACTCTACTTTGCATGTGATTGAATTTTTTGGTTTCTACTTATATCATATGGTGAAGTTTTACTGTCTTTCCACCTTCCCCTCCCCAGAGAGAACAATGTAGGGGATCAAAATATGTCACTCCAAATATACCATTTTGGCATAAAGAATATTGCACTGAAAGCATTTGAGATTCAACAGATACAGAAAGAAGCTTTACTAAAGCCTCCTTAATCTGACTAAAAGTAGCAATTTCTGGGAACTGAGGACTGCCATAAATCCTTTCTTCTGGGGAAGCTTTAAGGCCATGAGGAAGACATACTTACACAAACAAACCTCATTTCATTAGTTTCCCCCATATACTTATGCCACCCTTGGGAATCTAAAATCTCTTTGTCTTGTCACTTCTCTATAAACGTATTGTTCTTTGTTAAGATGCTAGGTACGCCCAAGTTCAGACCACCCTTTTGAGTTACTCATCACTGAGTTTCTCCAGAGTATGGACGCTCACTGCATATGTTAATAAACTGTTGTTTTGTTAATCTGTCTGTGGTCAGTCTAATTTGCATCACTCCAGTCAGAGAACCCAGGAGGGTAGAGGAGAAAGATTTTTTTTATCTCCTACAACGGTTTGTCACTAGAATAGTTTTACCTCTCTTCAAAAATTCAGGTTTCATAGAGAAAGCTGTTTCAACATCAAAGTATGTAACTAGATCATAAAGCACACATAAAACGTAAAAGAAATGCATACAAGGTAAGTGGCTTCAGAGAAAGCTACATGGGACAACAAGAATATCAATCTTCCTTGTTCAAACATTGTGCTGTTCCAAGGCTCAGTCACATTACTGCCACCTTCCCTCTGTTTCCAGGGAGAAATAATTTCTCTTGTTCACACAAGTATATAGAGATGGTATCTTTCTATGATATATCATAACTGAACCATATTTTCTATATTTTGAATAAAAACATGCAAGCCACTTCAAAATTTATAATACAAGCAGCATCTACCCATTTAAAGCACAGAGTGTGAGAGGCAAAATTTCATCTTTAGCCACCTGTTCTTGCCACCTTGTGTCTTCCATTCACAAAATTCTACCTTCCTCAATTCACACAATCATGGCTACCCAGTCTAGAAACAAGCAGTGAAGACCAAACACAGTCCCATCATGGTACAACTGAAGACTGGTTTTCCCATAAACTTAAAGCAGTTCATGTTTTCTAGGTTGCTCTCCCCAGTCTTTCTGCTCTGACCTGGCAGTCAGCTCAATGTTCAGACAGATCTGCTTTCCAAATGCAGGGCCAATAACAGGGTACTGGAATCACTCAGGGAATTTTGTTGGCTTGTTTTTGTAAATACAGATCCCCTGTGGGGCTTTTGATTCCCTAAATCTGATGTAGGGTGGGATGACTTGGATGTACAACCAGTTTTTGGAACCACTGGTCTTGATAACACAAGACCATGAGGCTTCAGGTCTCTAAAATAAGGATAAACAGGCATCTCTTTAAAACAACTTTGGTGCAATCCCACCTGTGAGGTAGGCTAGATAAAATCTGGAAAATTATATACAAACTTCTTTTAAAAATCACATCACTATACATATGTTTTGGTTTGGCTAAAATGAGCTAAAAGTTTTTCCCTTAACGATTTTATTAAATATAAAAACTAAATATATTAGGAACATATATTTGGCTTCTTGTAGTCAAAACTAAAGGGTTGATTGAAGGGAGACTATAACCATCTTATTTAAAGAATTTTGCTATTTGTGGCTAAGTCATTTTCCCCTCAGTTTTATGGAGATATAATGGGCAAATAATATATGTAAGCTTAAGGTGTACTATGTGATGATTTGATACACATATGTTACAAAATGATGACCACAATAAGGATGGTTACCACCTCCATCACCTCATTGGTATGTGGTAATTTTCTTTATTAAAAAAATCAAGAGCTATAATAATTAAGCTATGTATCCTCGTAGAAGCTTTTCAGAAACAATGACAGAATCTGTTTCACCATCATTTAGCAATATGTTTTCAGATTTTAAGGTTATTGAACTTAATGTATAGTTTTTGCTATAATATTTATTTGAATAAATAAATAAATAATTAGAAAAAGAAAATCACAGAAATCGTATCTTTATATTTTGTCAATAACTAAAAAAAAAGAAAGTCACCATGGAACACATTATTTCCTATTTCCATTGAATAATCTCAAAACTCTTTCATATAAATCTTGTGCCTTCCTCAGAATTCTTTTTCGGGGAGAACAGTTATCACACAGGAATAACCTGGGGTGCAGGGAGCTGTCCCTGGAAGAAGATGGAAGTTCAGAAATCACGTTATGTGTTTGTTTTGTTAATCTCAGTTTTTATTTGTGTTTTAAAAACAGAGAAACTGATGTTTACCAGGAAGTTACCACTTGGAGTACTGTTTTACAGGGCACAAGGGACTTTAAAAATTGTAATTTATTGCCTGGTTTGACCTATTGCCTGTGTGATCTCTTAGCTAATTCAGGTTGGACTGTTCTTTAATTAGACCTTTAAAAGTAAAATATAAGGAAATCAAACAGCTAATTTCAAATGAGATAAATCTATGTGAAAGAACTTTATACGATGGAAAGTGCTAGGAGGGGTGTTACTACCATAATTTTATTATAAATAAAGAAAAATACAAGCTTTTCTTTTGCATCTAAAGGCCATCATACACTTACCAAACGCCCGAGGTTGTAGTAACAATCTGGGTATTTCCTCCTGTGTTTGATCGCTGTCCGGTAACTTTGCTCGGCTGCTTCGAACCGTTTCAGGCTGTTCTGCACGATGCCTAAATTCATCCATGCAGCAGCAAAGTCAGGCCTGGAAGAGCATTTTAAAAAGGCAAACAAAGAAAAGAAAGTCTTAGACCCCAGAATGTAGGAGCTCATTTCTTTGCCACTAGCATAATTATAAAAACAATGCTTACTGTATTTGTACAGCCAAAGACAGCAGCTCCTCTGCTTCCTGTAGCTCGTTCCTTTCTTTTAAAATATTTCCAAGATTGTTCATGGCATGAACGTACTTAGGATTTAATCTGAAAGTGGAGAGAGAAACCAAGCTGTCTGTTAACACTCAGTAGTTTTTACTAAACCCTCAGAAATTGGTAAAGATATCTTAAACTTGGAGTCTTTAAGGGGACAGGTTTTTAACCCTAGAAAGTTAAAACAAGACATGTATATAAATGAGACAAGATGCTTGCAGTACCTCACAGCTTCCCGGTAATATCTGATGGCAGCAGTTTGATTGCCTTTATCTGCCAGGTTTTTGCCAACATTGTAGTGAACCTGTAAATATAGATAAAAACTTGGCCATCAGCTGATAGACTTCTTTGTTCAGAGCAGTGATACCTATCATATCTTCTAACTGAAAACAAAAGGTAATGGTATTAAAAAAAAAAAGGACCACCCACCAGAACTTTAGGTAAAGCCCTACAGAGGCTCTGCCAGGGGCTTGCTTGTGCTTTAATTCCCACTCTGTAAGAAAAGATTCAAAGACAGCAGTAACAAGCAGATGATACCACTAAAGTATAACAGAAGGGTATTTAACTAAGGAACTTAAGAGAGAAAACTAGAAAGTTAGGAAGCTACGCTGGTTTTGTTGCTAAACCCTTGACTCCCCCTCCTCTCTTACACATCTGTCCCCCACTAGGGCTGGGGGTGACCACCATTTTGCATTTTGTTTCTATGAATTTGACTACTCTAGATACCTCATCTAAGTGAAATCATATAATATTTGTCTTCTTGTAGCTAGCTTATTTCACTTAGCATAATGTCCTCAAAGTTCATCCAAGTTGTAGCACGTGTCAGAATTGCTTTCCTTTTTAAGGCTGAATAATATTCCATTGTATCGATATATCACATTTTGTTTATCCATTTATCTGTTGATGGACACTTAGGTTGCTTCCACCTTTTGGCTAGTGTGACTGATGCACTATGAACATTGATGTTCAAATATATCTTTAAGATCCTGCTTTCAATTCCTTTGGAGATATATGTGTGTATATATCCCCAGAAGTGGAATTGCTGGGTTATGTGGTAATTCTATTTTTAATTTTTAAAGAACTAAAATGATTAATTTTATGTTATGAGACTTTTACCTCAATTTTCTAAAGAAGAGAACTTTTAATAATTGAAGAGAGTGTTAAAGAAGACTAGATGAAATAGGACTCACAGCTGCAAACCGACTAGAAATTCTCAGGTCATCTTAATGTGAAGGCACCAGGGTGGCCAACTTATGGCATCTTCTCAGGAGTACATTGGCTCAGAATAAATTACAAGGAAAGGAGTTGGGGCCTAAACTAAGACCAGGGCAGCAAAACTGACTCATAAGAACTATTATCAAAAGTATTTATTGATCATAAGCTCCTCCTGGAGGCTTACCATGTAAAGGCCAATAGTAATCTCAGGAGAGATGCTATAGAAATTCTATCAATTGAGTGTGTTAAGCGTGACTAATAGCAATAACAGAAACACCAGCAGTGAGCAGGTGCTGATGGTCACCATGAACCAGTGCAAGGGTTAGCACAGAATACATATAGTCTCTCCTCTTCAGAGCAGTCCTGACAGGATGCTCTATCGCCCTCCCTTCCAAGTTGAGGGGCTGCTCCAGTGTTGTTAGGCAGCTTACCTAAGTTTCTGGTGCTGAATCTGAACACAGGATCCAAAGCCTATGTTTCTTCTCACCCTTTTATTAGGGTGGTTATAGATGGACCAACTAATGGTGATTTCTAGACTTACTCAATCATACCATCTATTACTTTTCTTAAAGTAAAATGTCTTTTTTGTGTATTACGGGATGAATCGTATCCCCACAAATTCATATGTTGAAGTCCTAAACTCCAGCACCTCAGAATGTGACTGGATTAGGAGACGGGGTCTTTAAGGAGGTCATTAAGTTAAAGCGAGGTCCTTAGGGTGGCCCTAATCCAATCTGACTGGTGTCCTTACAAGAAGAGAAAATTCTGACCCACAAATATCAGAAATGTGTGTGCACAGAAGATGGGCCATGTGAGGATACAGCGAGAAGGGGGCCATCTGTAAGCCAAGGAGAGAGGCCTTAGAGAAATCAACCCTGCTGACACAGTGGTCCTGGCCTTCAGGTCACCAGAACTGTGAGAACATAGATTTCTGTTGTTTAAGCCACCATATATCTGTGGTATTTTGTCATAGCGAACTAATATATCGTGAAATACAATAATTGTTTGAACATATTCGACTAGCATTACTCGGAACACTACAAAATCCCTTCTGAAAATATCACCATACCCTGCCTCATCAATCTTAAGCTACAGTTAGAGCACATTTTCGAAAATCCTAATATTTCTGGAAGGGTATGGAGCAGTATGAGTGATATTCTTTAAGTACATATGTAACAGAGATTTGTTTTTAACTGCCGATTTTAAAGGCTACATATTTATTTTTACCTTATCTAACAAAAGGAAGCACAAGCAGGGATACTACAGGTGATGGAAATGTGTACTACTGAGCAGCACACTGCATAATTTAAACTGAACCAAATTATTGTCCACTCATAGGTATTATCATCTTCAAATTATAGCCTGGAAACTACTTAATGCTATGGTCGAATACACGTTTTGGAAAGTATGCTCCAAATGGTTTGATTTATGCCTCCCCTAGCCCCAGACTGGAAGTGTTACTTCACCTCCTCTCCCACACACAAAAGAACGGAATTGGAGAATCCGATCTGTGAGTGATGCGCTTGTGGTCCCCAGAATACAAATACAGCTCTGCACAGACTTCAACACTCCCGCCTCTTCCGCCCCTGAGCTCCTGCTGCTTTCCTTTGTTATGGGGAAATTCTGTTTTCTCAATAAAAAGCTCACACAAAGAGTTCAAGTGCCCTCTGCAGCACAGACGGTGTTCTGTTATACACCCTCTGTTATATACCCTGAAAGCCAGAGACCAGAAAATCAGGGGAGACTCTGGAAATTCAGACTGCAGTTATTTCAATGGAACTAGTTAAAAGTCTGATACAGCCCCAGAAGGCAAGGTGTCCAAAATTAAGGACTGGTAAAGAGGTCTGTCCAGAGGCCAGCCTTAACCTGTGGATTATATGAAGCAAAGTATTTGAACAGAAGACAGCTGCCTAGATAACCTATTGTAAAAAATATAAAACAAACAACCCTGACAAACAGTTTACTTAAAAGTGTTTAAAGAATGAGTGATTTTTGTTTCCATGAAAGGTAAAAGATTGAAAAGCCTATTTATTCCTGAACTTTCCCTCTAGCCTTTGTGATACATGCCAAAGCAATGAACCAGCACAGAAGCCACAGATAAAATCACCACTGCAACTCAATGACATGTAAATGCAAACAAAGTAAAAGCATCAATAATGGAAGGTACTTTTAACACCAGCACTAAAACCAGTTTGTTTCAAATATTCTGCCGACGGTTGATGTTAAACTTAAAATGTTTTAAACATATAAACATGGACAAAATCCTCTAGTCCATTCTGGATCACGCCTTAAGGAAATATCTCATTGTGGAAATATCTCACTGTTAAAAGACCTTAGAATTGTATCACAGAGTTGATATAAAGTGCCATATACTTTAAAGCCTTAAAAAACTAAACACGACTAAATATAATTAGATTCTTGGTATCTCATCTATAGTAGGCTCGAGGAATTTAATTTCCGTTTGGCTTGATTAAATCACCAATATAGAGCACCTACCAAAGTAAGGCACTGTGGGTAATTGAAATGCAGACCACAAACCAGTACTACCTACATGGATATTGCAATCTTTTGAGAAAGACAAGTCTCAGTTTGTAAATCTGGGCCTAGTCTAGAGCCAGGTGTCAATTGCTTAGTTAATATTCAATGAATATAAAGTGGATCTAGCACAGAAAATGTGTCTCCTGTACTGGAGTTGAATGAAACCAGTGTCTTCCTGATGAAATCTTTTCCCTGAAATCAACATTATTTTTTCCAAAAAAAGACGTAAAGATAATTTTACTTCATTTCAGTTTATAGAGGAAGTAAAAACAAAACAAAACAAAAACTCTATTTTGCTCATGCTGAATGAATGGTATTCCTGAAAAAATTCTTAGAACAAACTATTATCACTAGGTCCATTTTGAAACATGAGGTCTCCTAAGTACACTTGTTTTAAATTAAAGAGAGAAAACTACAGAAACAGACATATAATTGCGTGCATGCTCTTTGTTTTCTAGCCTACAACATATGAAGTCACATTACTAGGGCAGACGGAGAGGCTCAGACATCACATATGTCCCATTGCCATCCTCCCCATCTTCTAGAGTAACCTGGGCACTGCGCCATAACAGGCCTCTATCTAGCCACATAGATTACTAACCTAGATAACCTCGGCTCCATTTTTCTATGCCTCAGTTTCTCCCATTTGGAAAAATAAAGAAAATAATACCCTCTCTCTAAAAACCTTAGAGGGAGGATAATGGAGATTAATTATAGAGCCTCTACAATGAAATCTGAGTTCCTTGTGGGGAAGAACTATATAGACAGAAGGGGTAATTACTGCTATTCAAATAGAAAAGTAAAAATAAAGCAAATCTATTAACATTTATGAAATTAAATCATAGGCAATTTAATTTTAGTAGCATAAAACAAATGGATAGGTTGACAAATCAAATTAACCACAAAAGTTTGAAGTAATTCACTCTTTCATTCAAGTCTCTTAACTATAAAACGTGAACAAGGTTTTTTAATCCAAGAAAAAGACAAACAAGGAGTCAGTACCTTTAAGACTATTCTTTGCTTCAAAGTCACCATGTCGACTATTCATTAGATTTATCTATATAATTTTATCTAAGAAAAATTATTGTTTTTTCTAAAATTTAGAATGTAAAAATGAGACTGCCCTCCAAAGAGCTCTTTTTTTAACCCCCTGAAGATCGCTTATGTAGTATCCACTTCTGACAACCCAAGAGAGAATGAATCATTGTTTAGTAATAATAATGATCTATATTAACAGAAATTCTACTACCTAGCCCCTTGGCATCCCATTTTGAGCAAGTAACATTCCCTTCTCATCATTTAATGCTACAACCAAGACTAACGTGAGCCTAAGAAAGCTAACATTTCTTCAGCACATACTATGTTCTAACTACCTTGTTAGGGCACTTAAGACACCATATTTCATTAAGGCCTCATAACAAACCCAGGAGAGAGGCATTACACTTCCCTTTATAGGCAAAGACACTGAAGTTCAGCTCGTGTTTTGAAAAATGTGCTTTAAATAGTTCAACTGTGTGCCCCAGCCCCCAGCCCCAGACTGATGTGTGTTGTTAGCACCTCAAAAGGTAAGCAGACCAACTGGAAGATGAGTAAAACCTCATCTAAGTAATCTGTTGTTTCACTGACATTTTCTGGTTTTAACAATGTCTTTTGAATTATTTTGGCTAAGGAGCATTTTAATAAATTTTATCAAAATCATAAAACAAAAAACAAAGAAAAACCCAAGTATGGTATTATGCTAGATTCTGTCTGAAGGTAAACCTTCTTCTTCAGTGGTTGAACTCAACACATTTCCTAGTAAGGTCTTTCTAAAGAAACATGGCAGTTAACATACCTTAGCATTGAGAGGACACACAGACAGGGCACTTCTAAAAAGCTGTTCTTCACTCCGCCACTCACCGCTACGAATCATGCATCTCAGCATGTTTATGAATAAAATCCCCAGTATGAGAGCAGCAATTAGTTTCTTAAGAATAGAGAGAGATGCTAAATGTCAGTAGGAAAATCCATCTAAACGTCTTGGTTATGAATGGCACCCCTCTTGGCCAGTACCTTTTTCTTAGTATGTTTACTGAGAGCTCCAAATCCAAGAGTCAGCAGCATGCAGTATCCAGCACTGGGGAGGTAGAGAGCTCTCTCCGCCACCACAAATCCCACTCGAAAGAACAAGTTACTTGCAGGAAGAAATGGGATAATGAGAAATCCCAGGCCCAGTGTAAGGATCCTGGAAAATGAAAAGTACTTAAAACGGCTATTTTCAGACTTCTTAAAAAAATGTCCTACTGAACATTAAAATAATATTAAAGACTTTTCTTCCTCAAGCCATAAGTTGAGAAAAGGTATTATCGGCAGCAAAAAGTTGTCATCAGTAGAGAGGGTTTAGCCTGGCAGTATTAGGATAAGACATAAAAATCTTACTAAGGCACTTAACATCATAGAGAAGGCTAAAATTTATAAGTTGCACTATTTATATCCGTAAGGTTAGAATGATGACATGTGTGAGGCCTTATTAATTCACTTACTCTTAATTTCTTAACTACACTTCAAACCACATAGGTATTGAATAGCCCAGTGGAAACTGGTCTTAATTAGTCCAACATAGTTTTCATGGGGACCCCCATCTTCAAATATAACAGAAATAATAATACTTAACTAGTTTAAACTTTTTAAAATCTGAAATAAACTAATATCATTTTGGGGACTACGTCATCTCCAATTTCAATCAAGTAAAAAGAAAGCTAGCAATGAAACACTTTTGGAACTAGGCTATCATTTCTAATATCCCTCATGACACAAGAGGATGAACTGGGAAGCTAAATCAAATTTGGCGGCTCCATCCTGGACCCTGTGTCTACAGTATTTTAAAAATAAATCCTTATTGCACATGTGTAAGTGAACTGGGACAAAAGTTTGTTGACCTTTTAGAATTATAAATCAATTTTAGACATAGGTAGATCTAAAACTTAATTTATTTTGAGAAATTACTAAATCTAATTCCATAAATACTTACGTGTAAAAGAAATCACCTTAAATAGTTTTCTTTCTCATGAAACGCATTTGTTTTCCCCCCAATTATTTTCTCAATACCTTTTTTTCCTCTTATTTTGGTGAGAAAGAATATAGTCTCTTTGGGGCAGCAGTTTATTTTGTACCAAACAACAACAGAAGGAATCACTATAGCATCCACCAGGGTTTTCTGAAGGAGAATTGTGAAATAATGGGCACAGCACACATCAATTACACTCTGTTCTGACCATAAATTACTCTTTACCACCTACTGAGAAAAGGATCTCAAAATGCTACTTCACAGAAAAGGGGGAGGGGGAGATAAAGCAGTCATCCAATCCCCCCTCTTCCAAGTTCACTCCCTACTAGTCGAAGCCAGCAATGGATTCTAAATGGATGAACTCATCCTAGGCATAAATGTCCTTAGACATTACTTCTGCAAAATCGTTAAAATGATCAGTGCTGCATTTAGCAAAATGCTTCTGACTCAACCCACTGTGGAAGTTAAAATTCAGTGCTGCCTCTTACCTTCTCTTGTGACTGTCTTCGGAGCATAGGGCTTGGCATATTAGCCCAATTAGGCAGAACCAGAGTGCTGCTAGTGCAATTACCCTCCAGTCACCGACTGACTTAATGAGGGGGATGCAGCCCATTGACCAATCAAAACACAGCCACCAGGGGCACAGCAGCAGCCAGGCATTCAATGAATAGTAGTAATTATAGTTTATGGCCTGTCAGTCAAAAGGAAAACAAACATTTATTTGATACTGAACTTGAAAAAATACATATATACCCTAACTTTACTTCTGAGGCATCCATATGCTTCTGTTCTAGGGAAGAGGAGTTGTATAAAATAGTCACTTTGTACATTAGACATGGGGCTACAGTTTGCAATTTATTAAATGAATTCAGATTTTAATAGAGAAAAATACAGCATAGCCACCAGACTCTGCTATATAGTTGTTACATTTTTGGTCAAACTACGTCTGATGAGTGATATCCAAAGTCTGTGACCCAGGCAATTTGAGGCGCAAGGGTCACCTAAGAATAGGATTCTATGATGGTTCTCTTGATTTCTGTTTCCATGAAATGTACCACTAAGAATCTGTGGCTTGACACACTTGTCTTCAAAAAAAGCAAAGCTTTATAAGAGTCTTGACACCATTAGAATTTTAAAGATACCACCAATATTGTTATGTTTTGTTTTAACCTTGCCACGTCAATTTCCTTTATGACAAAAGTAACAGGATTCGGGGACACTTTAACGAGGTCGGCAAGAAACCTGACATTAGAAATTAACCACTCTTTAATTGTGACTATCATGGAAATACAAGGGGCTAACATCCTCTCATTGACCTAATAAAAAGGGGGTTCCATTCTAGAATATCCCTCATGATAGCAAACAAACACAGAGGTGTTCCATTTACTAGGGATTTTGTGGGTGTGCTGGGAATGAGATGAGGAGGAAGGATGAAGAATCTAGGAATGTGGCCGAAGGACTCAGAACTCACCCGGACCAACATGCTGTCGGCAAAGGAGGCGGGGTTGTCTACCTCTGTGAATGCCGGCGGGCCAGTGCCCATGATTTTCCAGCGCATGTAGAGCACCCCTGTGCCCCCCAAGGCCAGTAGGGTCATTCTGAAGAGGAAGCCCCCATTCCTGAGCACGCCAGTATTCTGAAAGGACACCGCAAAGCCCCTGATGTCAAAGATTTTCAAACAAAAGTGTGGCCAAGCCAGGTACAAATGTGCAGCGATTCTGCCTGAATTGCGTTGACTCTGTGCTTTAAAAGGCTGGCTAATTTAGCATTCAAAATCGCAAGAAAACTTCAAAAATGGCATTTTAAATCAGCTGGTACTTGACATTTTCCATGTCTGGGTGGAAGACAAAAGTATATACTCACCTCTAATGACTTGTCTTTATGTAGTACCTTCTGGACAATTTCCAGAACATTTAATTTGCCTATCACCAAGATGTCAAAGACTGCATTTAAACCCTAAGGAAGAAAAACAAGGCAATCAGTGGTGGGAGCGCCTAACTGATTAGGTAAGCAATTATACTTCACAATTTTATTGCTGAATCTAGACAAGGAATGTAGATTAGATAATTATGGGAGATCTTCAGCTCTAAAAAACCCCCCAAAAAACAACAACTTATTTTTCCTATGAAATCAGCCCATGGTAATATATTATAACAAATTTATTAGCTAGTAAATTTGTTAGCCATAATTTCATTGTCTGCATGTAAGAGTACTATAAGATTTAGGATAGCTAGAAATTAGGACATCAAAAGGGATATTTCCATCCTTTTGTTTCCCTCTTACAGTCCCTTGATTGGTATAACAGAGTGGTTACCCACGCAGTTACTATGCCTATAACATAAAGGAAGCCATCCACCTCAGAAATCCAGCCACATAAGTAATTACACCTCAAAAACCTCAAGTGCTGACTTCAGCAAGTGTAGCAGAAGTAGAAGCAGAACATGTAGAATAGTCTGTGATGGGCCTTTGCATATCTCTCAAGTTCAGACTCTTAATTGTCTATCAGCTTTCTGTTCTTATTGGGCACATGGCCAGATTGCATTTCCTAGCCTTCCCTGCAGTTAAGCATGGACATGTGACTGAGTTCCAGCCTATGGAACGTGGAAAGAAGTGATAATGCCTCATCTCAGAGGTCTGGTTACAAACCTGCACATACTCCGCCACTCCGTTTCCCCTTCCAGCTGGCTGTGATGGAGACAATGGAGATGATCGGAGTGACTTTGGGAACCACGCACTGAAGGTGGCAGAGCCTTTGCCAGCCTGGGTAACTATGTGGAGGACAGCTACCTCTGTCGTGTGAAGCCCTTGCCCAGGACTGTTAGGGTGAATGATAAATAACTTCAATTATGTGATGATGCCACTGCATGCTGAGTGTGATACTGTAGCTCCACCCATGCTACCAAGCTTCCAATACCACCGTGATAGCTTCTTTCCAGCAGGTGAGGGCTGTTTTTGCAGCTACTACACCTATAGTTACAGGCTAAAGGCTAGATGAGCCTTGGGGTCTATTGTCTAATCTGCAATAGACTTTCCACAGATGTCACTGCTGCAGACAATGTCACCTATCACAACTCCCTGCCCAATAAAGTGGTCAGATTATGAATATACATATAGCATATTTGGATAACCCTGCCCCCGAATGACTTGGGTCTTTTTAATATGGGGCTTTGTGGCAAAGAAGATCATAAATCATCAGAAACCAGTAGTAATTCATGGCTTTCAGAGCAAGGATGACATTCCTACTTAACCCTCTCCCAGAAATGCTGGGAGCCATTAATTATCTAATACATGGGCCAGTGCTGGGTTAATCATTTCGAAGAATCCTGATTTTATTCACCCACACGAAACATGATTTTAGTGGGTCACAGAAGACCATTTCTGCATGGGTTTAAACCATTTTCTAGAAGGCAAAAGCTCCCTGTTGAGCTGCCGCCGTCTTTTTACACTGGTTGCTTTTCTGCCTGTGAGCTAAAGGATAGTCAGCAAAGGGTGATGGGGTAATGTCGTCATGACGACTAAGTCAAATACAAGTTTGGCACTTACTTCTCCTTCTCATTTAAATAAATCATTCAAATGTCCACATTTTAATCAATTCTTGAAAACAGCTATATTTCACTGTATGTTTATTCATAGAAATTCAACCTAATTCTTTAGTGCTTTTCAAACATTAATGGGAGTCACCTTGGGACCTTGTTAAATGGAGATTCTGATTCAGCAGGCCTGGGGTAAGGTCTGAAACCTTTCTAAATGTTTCTAATAAGGTCCCAGATGATGCTGATGTTACTGGTCCTCAAACCACACTTTGAGAAGCAAGGTTCAGAGCAGTGATTCTCAACTGGACAACTCTGCCCCTCAGCAGATGCTTGGCAATGTCTGGAGACATTTTAGGTTGTCACAACTGAGTGGGTCTTACTGGCATCTAGTGAGTAGAGGCCAAGGATACTGCTAAACATCCTACAATGCGTAAGACAGCCCCCTAAAAGAAAGAAGATCCAGTCCGAAATGTTGATAATACCAAGGTTGAGAAACATTGGTTTCAAGCAAACTTTTAAACAGTAACTCATGAAATTCAAGTATCTTTGCACAGTAAGTAATTCTTTCAATACCATTTCCTAGCTAGCTAACCTTAACGTTACAAATTGAAACAAAACACTGATCTTTGCCTTGACTTCTGTCAAACCCTGGATAGCTCTTACTGCTCTTTCTTTCCCAAAGTATTCCAATAAGAGCCATTCACATCTCACATCTTTGTTTTTTATTTCTCTACCTCATTATTAATTTTCTGTTAATAAATGTAAGGCAGAAACTTGGCTAGAATGGAGAAAAAGAAAAGTGGATTTCAATGTCTCTCCCTTCCTGGGGCTTCAATGCAGATCACACCATGTGGGTGTGTGCCTCTACTCTTCAAAGGTCATCTCCTCTCTTCTTTCATATTTCCGGTCGAAGCCAAGTATAACATAACATACACTCAATGCCTGTTTAATCAGGACCAGAAGCATCAATGGGGTCAGTTCACGTATTTCGGACTGCTGAAATATGAGAGGATCTAAGAAAATTCAAACTGTTCTTTTATTTTTTTCTACATGACTTTGCCAAGAGAAAAATCTCTACTCTTTAAGAACTTCCCTCTCTTCATTTCCACCAGTTGCTAAGGATAGTCAACTGAGACAGTCAATTCCCATATGAGACACCAGGATTGTTAGAGGACAAGTAATTGGCCCAGAAAGGTCTACAAAGGTAGGCCAGCAATGGGATGCAATAGAGGAGGTCACACGGGCAGGGCCAGACCAATTTGTTTATATGGGAGAGGCAAGGGTGCATATAGAGCAGGCCCTGACTGTCTTGGGTCTTACCAGCACAGTGATCCCTTGCTCTTTGCACAGCATGGCCACAGCTCCCAGAATGATACTCAGCAACACCCAGAATGTAGAATGTGTTCCCTCCTTATTACCTGCCAGTTAAGAAAAATGACAAACATGAAAGTCACGCAACACATTTATTAACCGATGTCACCCCAATAAATTTAATAATAAAAAGAGTCATGCAATACAGCTTAGTCTTGTCAGCACCAGGAACTAATTTTTTTTTTTTTTTTTTTAAGGAACTAAAATTTTGAGCATGCACCTTACATAGCCACAATTTAAAAACAGAGTTTGGTCTTCTGACGGCCTTTCTCTGTGGGAGAGTGTGTTAGACCTCTGCATTTCTGGTTAGACAACATTCCTTCTTAAGGTGCACCTTAGCAGGTGCCCAGAGCTTTTAAGGGCATTGTAACGAAGCCGTTAGCCACAAAGACATTTCATTGCAGAGTTCCCATGGGTCAAGCTCCTTCTTCCCAACCTGTCAATCACCTAATAGGCCATCCTGACGAGTTATGTTGAGAACTCCCACTGAGAGTGTAAGCACTACATCTGGTTGCACAATGACCCTGACAGTTACTGCTGCTGTCACAATGATGGGAGTGATGGGAATGACTGAGCAGCTCTGAGAACCTCTACCACTCTGGGGATAGAAGTCTGGGCTCTCTGAACATCAGGTGGCATAAGATGGGTCTGCTCTGCTCCCCAGTGTGGAATAGCTCTGACCTGTGAAGGATGCAGGACCACTGACAGAGTGCTGGCACCCACCCAGCACCTGAGGCAAGTAAAGGTATAGGTCAGGTTGGGCTGCCAACCTGCATGGGGACTCAAGCACCAACAGGAAGCTGAAACATCACTAGAAATGTGAATGCTATAGTAAGAAGTTTGGATGGGGCTGAGCTCGAGTTAGCAACCCAGGGTCCCTACGCTGCCTTCTGGGGAAAAAGGGTCTGGCTATATACCGTTTGGTGGGTGGTATCTGCAATTTAGGGGCCAGAGCTAAACTGCTTGGGAGGAGAAGAAAGGCTACATTTAGTGCTTATCTCTGTTCTTCCTTTGTGAGGCTCTCACCTCCTCATCTAGATAGATGGTAAACTAACAATTCAAAGAGACAGGTTTGAAGCGGGTCAAAGAGAACCCGCTTGGAAGACGCAATCATCAGCTTGTCTGGGGTGCCTATGAATCTTGATTCAGTTTCACTTAACACCAGAACTCCTGGTCTAAATTTCAGACCTGCCATTTACTATGTGACCCTGAGCAAGTTAATTATATTCAGTCTCAATGACATCATCTATAAAATGGGGGCAACTCACCTACATATTCCCTATTTGAGAGGGAAAATTATGTAGAAATATCTAGCCATTTGTGTTAAAAATTACATAAATATGCTTGTAAATTGCAAAACATATCTCTGGAAAACACGCAAAAAACTACTGTAGTTTCTGAACAATTTTAAGAAGAAAAATTCAGGTAGTGGAGGGAGGAAGTCTTACTTCTTATTGTATAAGCTTTCACACCTTTAAAAGTTTCTTAACTCTGTGCATGTATTAAAAACCATACATTAAAAAAAATCATTTGGTATGGTGCTGGGACCATAGAAAGCATTCAATAAATGTTTGTTGCACATGAATCAACAAAACTGCCCCTGATTCCAGAGAGATAGATTTCCAATGGGGCTTTGAAGTAGTGGCGAAGGCTGTCACTTTGTCACAAAAATGTGCCAAGCTCATTACGTAGTGAAAAGGTACACTTTGGTTCTCATTTAAATGGCTTGATCAGGAACCCAACAATTACATGTTTGGGGATAGATGGAGAAGGTGAGAAGAAGGAGAGAGAGACAGAGAGTGAGGGGGCGAGAATGGGGGTGTGTGTGTGAGAGACAGACAGACAGACAGAGACAGAGGGGGACAGAGAGAGAGAGAGATTGAAACCAACACAAGTGTATTTAGGGGTGTGTGTGTGCGTGTGTGTATGATGAAGATCCTGAATGAAGTGATATAAAAAGTCCTGTGAGTACTTAAGAACTAGTCAGCAAAGCTTCATGATGGAAGCCCAAGGCTTCCAGTCCAGGAACAAGCACAGGGTCTGGGGTAGGGGGCACCCCTCACCTCATACGTTCTGCGTGTAGGTGGTGACTCCTCTCAAGATGAGGAGGGTCTACACCCAGCTGAGGCCCTGGATTCTCAACAAACTGAGCAGGACTAACCCCCAGGATGACCTACCCCTGAGCTGGTCCTGCCAGACTGCTAGAGGGCCCAGTCAGCTCGCTGGGAAAGTGTCCTCATTCACGAACAGGCTCCAGTACAGGAGGCATTCGGAAGTCAAGCAGAAAAGATGTACGGGCTGATATTTTCTGACCTTTTCAGCTGTTTTTGGGAATTTCTGTTTGCCAAATTTCCAGGTTTAGTGTACAAAGAGGCAGCATAGATATAATACATAAAATGTTATTTGGTTATTATAGTTGAGGCACTTTAAAGCTTTCCACGAGGCCAACTGATCAACAGTAAAGCCTCATTAATTTAAATTCCATTGTCTCCTAAAACACAATGAATACTCTTGTTTTAAGTTTTATCAATCTTTCCTGTTGCCTACAGGGTAAAGGTGACTCTTCTGAGAATGGCATTTAAGGCCTTGCTGACCTGGCCACATGGCTTTTCTGGGCCAAGATTCCAGGCACACCTACCAGATTGCTCTCACTTTGCTTTGTGTATTCTGTTCTCTTTGGCTACAATGCCCCTGGCAAAATCATCTTATACAGCTGTCAAATGTCAGTCTGCAAAATCCCACCCTCCCAGGCATCTTCCTTTTTCAATACACTTGTTTTACTCCACAGTTGGAATAGTAAATAGTCTTACATCTGGTATTTGGTGCCCCTGAGGACAGGGTCTGGCTCACGTACCTCGGTGTCCCTAGTTGACCCCCTAGATTAAGTTAGGTCTAGCTGTAGCACCCTAAACTGCACTTATCACAATCTATCACTACATTCTTCACACAGTTTATTACAAATACTCAATGTCCTGAATTTTCCCCCAGACAGGGGGAAGGGGAGATAACTCTCAACCTCAGCACTACTATTTGGGCTGGTTAATTCCTCGTTGTGCAGGTTGCTCTGTGCATCAGAGAATGTTTAGCAGGACCCCTAACTTCTCCACATTAGATTCCAGTAATAGTCTCAGCCCTCAGCTGTGACAACCAAAATGTCACAGATTATGCCAAATGTCCTGGGGGTGGGGGGAAGAAATCACCCCCAGTTGAGACCACTGCCCTAAAGTGTGGTCTATGGACATGCCCTTGGATCCTGTTAGAAACAGACTCTCAGGCCCCTGCCCAGTCCTGCAAAATCAGAATCTGCCTTTTAACCAGGAGATTCTGATGCAGCTAAAGGCGGAGAAGCATCACCCTAGATAGGAAGCTTGTTCACAGCTCATCCCTGCCACCATGCCTGGCTTGTAGTAGCAACTCAAATTTTTATTGATAGGATCCACAGCATCTGCCTGACTCTGGAACAGCAATACATGGTCAGTGAATGAAATGAGGGTGTCCTGTCTACCAAAAAGGGCAATAAGCCCACAAATCATAGAACCACAGTAAGAGCTGCAGTAGTGCTTCTGAGAGGTTGTACACATAATCTCCCTTGCAGCGATGGAAATGCTGAAATCCTTTCCATAATGTTTCCAGCAGGGGGCCACGTGGCCTTGACTTCAGTAACTTCTGAGATGGGTATTAAGTTTCCATGACAGCCCATTTCATTTTTAAACTTTGGGCTGTTAGAATATTCTTTCTTGGAGTGAGCCCAAGCCTGCCTCCCCAGTCTTCTGGTCTAGAGCAGTCTCTCTCCAATTGTTCAGGTGGCACAGTGCTCAGAAGCCAAGCTCTTTACTGAAAACCATTATATATCGGAATATTTAGTTCCATCAAGTAAACTAAGGATAATTTTACTTGCAGAAATTAATTACATTATACATACCGAATACCAAAATAGCACAATTACGAGCAACAAAAACAATAAAACCCTGTTTCATTAAACATGATCGCATCTGAGTGTTTATATTTTTATTGGAACATTATTTTCTTTGGGCATTTGCTAGGACTCATTAGCAGACAAGTGTTTGTAGACACCAAAGCCTTTCAAAAAATTATGGCCCAAATAACCTTAAAGCTAATGTATTGTTTAACACCTTTCAGGATATGATTTTAAGAAAGGCTCTACATGTTTTAGCAGCATAGCGCAGGGGGGTCCAGCTGGCAAAACAGAGGTGATCACAGTTCACAGTGTGCCATGCCAGAGCATGGGAGAAGGCTATGCCTTCTGACATATGACAGAAATGGATGGCAGATAGCACCCTCAAGGCTTGTCTCTCCATCTTGGTGTACGTATGGTTCATTTAGCTCTTTCTCCCGTAATACTTCTTCCTGAGTCTATGTCATACTTCTCTCAGGATTCCCTCATGTTAGAAGTTTATATGTAGATAGATACCTTTAATTATAAACAAACCTATTATTTACCACAAGGTCTCCTCTGCAGATAAACAGGGTAAAAGACACCCCGACTCTGGCTCCCGTGCCCCTCCAGGCCCCACACCAGGCCCTGCTCCAGGCCCGGCATGAGGAGATGGCACTATGGCCCCTGGCCTCAGCCTGCTGTTTTCATGTCCACTAAGCATTAGGATTAGTGAGTTCGGTGGAAACAAAATGGACCTTTCATCCCATTGCCTGGATTTGATTTTTTTAAGCTTCCCCTACTCCCGTAATTTGTGTTCTTAACTCTTAACAAAACATAATGTGATATCCCAATGCTCCCTGTTCTTAACATTAAAAGTAGGTCCCCTGATCATTTTACATTTCTTCCTAGAAAAACTGAATTAAGCTTCTATTTTGCTTGACTGTAACATGGATTAATTTTTCCCCCATGGACAGTGGCTTTGGATAGGAAAAAAAATTCCCAACTCCTTCATTAAAACACCCAAAAGACTGTTCTTAAAAGCATTCCATTAACACGAAGTTAAATTACTACAGGAATGCGAAAGTCATGGGCTCATATTCCACTTGTCTGGAATTCAAAATGGCTTTCTCAGGTGGCTAAATCAGAGATTTCACTGAATACAGAAAAAATAACATACAGAAAACACAGTCTTCAGATTTACTGATAGCTTTCTCCCTACTCACCCCATAATTTCATCACACTTCTCAAAACCAAAATTTCTGTAGGGGACCAAGTTTCCCTCCACCTCTCAAATCCTCTATCACAGTTCTTGTGGAAGAGTCCTACTCTTTAATTTTCTCTTATATGTCTGATTTTTGCTCAAACATATGCACTATGAAAACATATGAAAGATGAAGACAATGCCTCTTTGCTCAAGAAGTTTCTTCAGTTTTAGTGATTATTAAATATTAAGTGTTGCTTCTCAACAGTGGCAATTTCAGAGCAAAGGCAAAATTTCAGTGGTCAGACATAAACCTAGTGATGGCTCACATTCAGAAAAGCATTCCAGACTGCCACTGTCCAGAAGAGGAGGCATTATAGCTAATGAGCACCTGAAATTTATATAGTTACTACTGAGACATGTTGTAAGTGTCAAACACACACCTGATTTTGAAGACTTTGGTATAAAAAATGTAAAATGTTTCATAATTTTAAAATATTTCATAATTTTAAAATATTATAATTTAGAAATTATAATATTTGTGATATATTGGGCTAAATAAATTGTATTGTTAAAACTCATCTCACCTATTTCTTTTTATAATAATAATAATGTAGTTACTAGAAAATTTTAAGTTACATGTATGGCTCACATTGTATTTCTACTGCACAGCACTGTCTACGTCATGTGCTCAAAGACCCAGCTCACAGATGAACTTTGGCACATGGCTATGTTTGTATTCCAAGTCTGCCTTTGAAAACTTGGAAAATATAAAATGAGTTTGTCTATTTAAATCCAATTCTTTCTCCCCTCATCCCTACCAGATTAGCCGCTAGATAGTTTATCAGGAATCATAAGACTAAGCATTCACATACACTTCGGTTTATCCAGACTCTCAGCTGGAAACTTAAGTAATATTTATAAACTATTTTATGTAAATCAAAGGGGTCTCTTTACAAATGTGTGGTATGTATGTGCATGATAAACCAAAGCCAATGTACATGGCACTGACAAAGTGTTTCGGGTACTGGGGGTGAATAAAAAAAGACTCATAAAAATTAAATCATTAACTGGAAAGCTGATCCTGAGTTTGGAGACAGCCTAGCCTAACAGACTTCTTGTAATACAACCTGCTGTAGTATCATTTTACACATGTAATTCCCCTAATTAGAATTTTCTTTCAGTCTTGATTTGTCAAGGTCATTAATGCTAATAATTGCCAATATACCGCATAATCTAGGTGAATTTGGATTTTGTGGTTTTGTGACTATGTTCTTATTTAATAACTATGCAAATCATTCTTTTATTTCTAAAAATTTGAGCATTTTAATAAGACAACTGTAACAAATAATGGCAGGCCACCTTGCATATAGTTAGCATTCAATAAAAATCTGTGCAATCAGGAAATAGTTTCATTTATACCATGTCTGTCTGTCTTATTTAATTGCCATATTTTTATGCAATTATGAGATGTAATTTAATACTAAAAAGTTGATAATTTGTTTAATGTGAACAAATACAACCAAAAGTCAAGTATTTTCATTTTAATTTAGTCTTTGAACCTCCTCACAATGGAGTAATTTCCATCACGTAAGAGACTCTTTTTTAAAATATAAATTATTTTTGAAAAATTACATGTGCACTATTAAGCATAGGAATGAAAATTAAAACCACAATGAGATATTACCTGACACGTGTCAGAATGGCTATCTATCATCAATAAATCAAAGAACAACAAGTGTTGGCGAGGATGTGGAGAAAAGAGAACTCTCATACACTGTTGGTGGGATTGCAAACTGGTACAGCCGCTATGGAAAACAGTACAGAGGCTTTCTCCAAAAATTAAAAATGGATATATCTTTTGACCTGGCAATTTCATTTCTAGGTATTTATCCAAAGAAAACCAAAACAATAATTTATAAAGATCTATGCACTATGTTCGTGGCAGCACAATTTACAATAGCCTAAATATGGAAGCAACCTAAATGCCCATCAATAGATGATTGGACAAAGAAGTTATGGTTCATATATACAATGGAATATTATTCAGCCATTAAAAAATGAAATTCTACCATTTGCTATGACATGGATGGACCTAGAGATTATTATGCTGAGTGAAATAAGTCAGACAGAGAAAGATAAATACCATATGATTTCACTTATATGTGGAATCTAAGAAACAAAAAGAACAAACTAATCAAAAACAGACTTGCAAATATAGAGGGCAATCTGGTGATGGCCAGAGGGAAGGGGATGTTGGGGGCTGGGAGAATGGGGTACAGGATTAAAAAGTACAAATTAGCAGTTGATAGATGGTCACAGGGATGGGGAGCATGGCAAAGAGGAATGCAGTTAGCAGTAATGTAATGGCTGGAGAGCCAGAGGAGAGAAAGAGCAATTAGAGGGATCATTTTATAAACTATATAAATGTCTCACTAATGTACTGTGTACTTGAAACTAATAATAAAATAAATTTTTTTTAAAAAAAAGCATAGGAAAAATTGATTATTTTAATTTACAATTCAGAAGTAACTGTTAAAAAAGAGTAAAAATAAATCCTGAGAGTCAGATGTCGCCTCCAGTGCAGTTGCATTTATGAATATTTTTATTCAAAAAAACTTCCCAAATATGGAATTCTAACTGGTGCAGAGCTCTCAGGATGTTACCTTTATCCAGAGTTCTCCATCTCATCTCCACTCAGTCTGCTAGATTTTAAGTACCAATGACCCAGGAGAAAAGATAAAACAAAACAATTTTTTCTACCATGCAGCATCTCTCATCACTTAAGACAACAACTTGTTCTAAGATAATTATACAGCATTAGCAAACATCGACAGTTTATGATCCAAAACTTAATAGAGACTGGCCTAGAAAACGTTTTCTTTGTTTCTGTATATGTCTCTATTATCTAAGAAAATTCAGTCACTTAGGTAAATGGAGGCAAAGGCTAATGAAGTGGAGGGAGCACAGGAGTAAAAAAAAACAAACCATAAAATGCATTAACAGAAAGACACTTGTCAGTGCTAACACCCACAAGTGCCAACAGATGTGATCAATTTAATGAAGCATGTGCCTTGGATTTGGCACTGCTTTCCAGTGGGAAGATCTTTCAGAAAAAGCATCACATTGTATGAGCTACCCTCTTCACCATTCAATGCCTGGCATCTCTACCGTCTTGAAACTGGCATGTCAAGTTGTGTGTGGGAACCACGCCACCCTGACAGGTGGCCCGACTCTCTCTGCCAGAGCGACACAATGAGCATCAGATTCTCGTTCCAAAAGTTGGAGCCAACTAAGCAGTGCTTCCACCCACAGAATGAAGAAGTCAGACATTACCGGTCTACATTACGGGATCATTTTGGGAAAATCGAGCAATGCAGGAACTGAAGAAACACGAAGGCAGAGAAAAGAGAACACACACGAATACCACTGTCACAATTCAGCAGGCAAGGGCCCCAAAACTAAAAACAAGGCTCCTACACTATGTTAAGTTACACAATTGCCCTATTTTTTTTTTAAGTTAGCATGATGCTAAGTCAAGGAAAAACAGGTGTCTTAAGTCAGAATGAAGATATGAAGAAATAATATCCCAAGAGTAAGAGTCATCCTGTTTTAGTTCCCTAAACTATAAGGAGAGCAATACAGCAAAGGAAGTTCAAGAATGTAAAACAGTTAAGATTTAAGATCATGTCTTTTATAATAGATTAGAATTTAAAATGGTTGTTCCAGGTATGTAGCAAATTCATTTCCCTCCTAAAAAGATTCTGTCCTCCCCACTATAAGTGACACTAATTAAATTTCTCTTTTTAGTTCTAACTCCCATGAAACAAGTACTTTAAGGTATTAGTTTAGAGAAAAAATTATTCTGGCTATTCTAGCAAGTGTATCCTGTGGAGAGATTACCTGTTTCCAAGCCAAAATACTAAACTTTAAGAGGTATAAGTTCTGACAAGATGTCACATCATAAGAATAATACTTTTTGTTTTGAGCATTCAGAAATAATAACCAGTACACCATCAACTTCATCTGACTTAGGGTTTTTCTTTTTTATAAGAAACATATGCTTCCTTTATAAGGACATTTCCTTTTTAAAAAAGGATTGTATTGCAAAAGATCTTGCTTGGAGATATTCTACATAAGCATGCGCGTGCATGCGCGCACATACACACACACAAGCAGACAAAAATGTTATGTTAGTAGACTTTCTTTCATTTTCAGAAGTGCCAGGATTCCGGTGGTTAGCATAGAATTGCTTGTTAATAGACTCAGATAGTTAAATATTGTCCAGAGCTTTCTAATATAGATATCGCATCTACAAAGAAAGCTAATGAGGTTACCAAAAAGAAATGTATCCTCTTAAAGAGCTTTTAACTCATTAAATTATTAATTTCTGAGTGCATAATTTTTTGTTTCCTTATAAAAAATATTAAATCTGTTCCTCTGTAAAAATCTCTCTTGAACTTCAAGTTTATATGTAACTAATGTTGGACCTTTCATTGAATTTATGTTCAGATCCAAAAAGAACAAAGACCAGGTCTCTTTAAACATAAGTTTAAACAATAAATAGCATCATTATTGGTATCCAATAAATATTGGACTGAATTTCCACCACAAAAGAGCTTTGATTCTCAGCTGAACACTTAAAAACATGTGGATGACATGAGCAACGGGAACAAGGAATCATCATTGCCATGACACGTGTTTACCACGGCTTTTTGTACAGTCCACACTGCCTAGATGGGGGAAATAAAAATGTATGACTATTTCTTAAGGTATCTCAAAGTCTAGATGAAAATATATACAGCTGAATGTCTATTAGTATCAAGGGCTCTTCTCTACTGGATTCAGGGAAATTTAATAGAGAGTAAATAAAATAAATTAGCAGTATAAAATAGAAATACCACATGATCCAGCAATTCCATTTCTTACTATTTATTCAAAGGAAATGAAATCACTATCTCAAAAAGATATCTATATCCCTATGTTTATGGCAGCATTACTTACAGTAGCCAAGACACGGAAACAATGGAAGTGTCTACTGACAGATGAATGCATAAAGAAATTGTGGCATATTCATATAATGGAATATTATTTAGCCATAAAAAGGAAATCTTGCAATTTGTGGCAATATGATGGATCTTGAGGGCTTTATGCTAAGATAAGTCAAAGACAAATACTGTATGATCTCACTATTATGAGAAATCCGAAAAAAAAAAAAAATCACAGAGTCCATATTGGTGGTTGCCAGAGGCGGGGGTGGGAGGATGTGAGCAAAATGGATGAAGATGGTCAACAGATACAAATTTCCAGTTATAAAACAGTCCTGGGATTATAATGTACAGCATGGTGGCTGTAGCTAATAATACTATATTGCATTTTTGAAAGTTGCTAAGAGAGATCTTGTAAGTTCTCATCACAAAAAAAATAATTGTAACTGTGTGGTGATGAATGTTAACTTACTATGATAATCATTTTGCAATACTTACAAATATCAAATCATTATGTTGTAAGCTTAAAATGAATATGTTTTATGTTGATTACATCTCAATAAAAAAGTAAACTATATTCCAGGGCAAACAAAGAAATTAGCAGTACAGAGGTCATAGTTATCTATTCTGTATAAATGCACCATGAAAAGAAGGGGTTACTTATTAAGTGCCTGCTGTGAGGTGGGGACAGGGAGGGAAAGGTTAACAGGGAAGTATGGTAAACCAGAATATTCTGCTCCTTGAGCATTCTGAATATCAGAAGCTTCATTTTAATCAAAATATACTAGACTCTAAGCCCTTTAAGGGCATGAACTGTGTCTTTCTAGCTTTTGTATCCATAACACTGGACACAGGGCCTGGTTCATAGCAATGCCCTTAATGTTTGATTAATTATTGGTGAAAGAATGAATAGCCAAAACTGATAAGCCTCTATGGTATTTTAGAACGGAATCAGAAGCAGTGTCTTATCAAGAATTCCTTAACCAGAATTATTTTTGCATATAGAGTTCTTATTGCTTCTTCTCTGTGAAAGTATTATTAGTTTGTGAAAACCTTGCTCCTCCTAAAAAAGACTCTTAGCCACCACCATATTTATGAAGTTGCACATTAACATGATGTTTAAGAATTATTGCAGAGAATTATTATCTATAAACAAAGAAGTAGCTTCTATTTTTAGCATGTTTAAAAAAAAGTATGGAAAATCTGAAACAGAAGAGTTGCTGAAAACACTGTGCTGCTGTCAACGGATTTTAGGGAAGGAAGGCCCCATTGGACTTCATCAGCTCTAGTCCAGGGAATAATGAGACAAAGGGGGATTTGGGAGTTGTTAGAGAGAGGGGAGGAAAGGAGGAGAGTGTGGATGCAGAGTGAAGGGGCTGTTCTGATGCTGCCCGGCCAAGTGGAGCAATAGGGACAAGGCTGGACATATAGTCACAAAGTCTTGCTCTAAGGGTCCTGAGGTTACAGCCAGTAGGGCTCAGGGCATAGAACCCTGTTGGGGAAGGGTCAGAGAACTGCCTTATGTGTGGGACACAGGTCTTCCCCCAACTAAGCTAATCACTGAGTGTAAGTCCCTCTCTTAAGAATCCACATTGTTCTGCGCCTCCAGACCGGCGACAAGCTTGGCAGGCAGAGATCAATCATTTCATAGGTTGCCTGTGAAAACAGGAGTAGGAACTGGAAATAGCAGTGAAAATCAACTCGAAATGATGGTGAGTGCAACTTGAGGGATGGGTGTTTTCAGTCATCCACTCTAAACTCCCAAGAAAAAATATTCTGATTTATAACTCAAAGCCTGCATAGGCAGGTGGATACAGTCAGAGGACAGAAAGGACACAAAAGTCTGTGGCCAAAAATAACTTTCAGGGTCAAAACCCTGAGGCCCGGATGCATGTAGAGGGGCAACCTCCTACAGCTTTTTATTTTCCAAAGACTAAATAAGCTGTCGGTGACTGCAAAGGACCATCCCAGTCTGGAGGCGGGTCCACAGGTTCCATTTCAAGTTACTCTTTCCCTTTCCGAAAGAGGGTTCAAGTGAACAGAAAAACAGAACCTGGGAAGGTCGGGCGGCCTGTAGACAAGAGGTCAACAGGATGGCTTCTTCAAAGGCTTCTGTATCCATCCATGTGTCTTCTAACTGTTCTAAGTAACTTCAACCAAGTGAAAATCTATTCATATTCTTAAAAGGGTTTTCACAGAAGCGAAATCTACCACTGCTATCGTGCAAACATTAAATATTTCAAGTTAGCTTTCTCGAAAGCTTTTGCATCCTTAACATTAAAGGCCTATAAAAATCTCTTTATAAAGTCTCTTTCCAATTTTAAAGTAAGCATACTATAAATGTTAAAAGAATGCTACTGGACCAAAAAAATTATAATGCTGCTAACAGGTAATAGAGTTCCACTAATACTGAAATATACTTCACTAATTTCTCATGAATCAAAGTATTAATTGAAAAACCATCACACATTAAGCACTTTTACCTTGCTATTAGTTTCCAAAGGCTTCATTAAAAAAACAAACAAACAAACCCAAAAATCTATCTTTCCTATGGATGGCTCTTGGAAATAATTTTATAATTTACAAATAAATTAAAAAGATATATATATATATCAGAATATATATAAATGTGAAATGGAACAGAGAATAGGTTAGCAAAAGGATCCAGGAAAACAATATAAAATATCTTTAGTTTTAATATAGTTGTGAGAACAACTATATTAAAGGAGGCTAATAAATGTATTGATTCACTTGATAGAAGAATTTTTAGTCTCCTGATAGTTTTCCCATTATTTTATAAGAATAATCTTTAGAATTAATGAGGTTTTATTATACCTCCTAAACAATGGGTCCCACATATGTTAAACCTATCAATATTTAGTACTATCTTCAAAAAGCACTTCCGATGTCTTTGCAATTCATTCAGAATAGGGAGTAGTTACTTGAAGAGAAAGATACATTAAAATTAATGATATTTCATGAAACTTTAGAGTTATCTTTGAGAAAATCCAACAGACTGAATTTTTAATTTTCTTCAGGAAAAATAAGACTACTGATAAATTGTAATCCTACCGAACTGCAGATTTAGATTTAACTGACAAGCACACGAGATACCATGGTTTGTAATAAACAGAACAGGGAGGAAGTAAATGGACCCCCTCCCTCTCTCCCACTCACAATCTTATAGAATAGCCACACCAAGGCCCTGAATGTTCTTTGAGGCTAGGGCAGGGGCAATTCCTCACCCTGCCAGATCTCTGGGGGCCATGTGTCTATTGGGAGTTTTATAGGCATTATAGGTGGGGAAATGCCAGCCCCCGAAAGAGCTGGACATGCCTTATTGCTAAGTTAACGTTTGGTCTTGGGAAAAGTCACTACCACTATTCTCTGTACTTGAAGCTGTTTTATTCAGCTGTCCCCAAACTCCCTGCTGTGTCAGAAAAATGATGAGTCACAGGAAAAGTGGTGGTTTTATCTGGGTAAGATCAAATAATAATAAATTGGAGTGGGAAATGGTTAGGTATAAATGAGTCCTGGGTGAACATGGTACACAGTCTGGGCCAGCGGGGTCACCTTTTCACTGTGTTTTTGTAGAGTCACGTGTGTTTGAGAGAACATGTGCTCTTAGACATACAACCTGAGCCCTGTGGTCAACCTGTACACAGCAGGATGGAGGAAGGGCAGTGGGTTAAAATATCTCACAGGCCCTTCCCAATCGACTCTCAAAAACTACTGATAGGTCCTATATGGATATTCTGGGCATATAACTATAAATACCTAGAACATCAAAACAATACAGCCTGTCCTAGAAGAGTTTTCAATCCTGCCTAGGTCTTTTTATAGAGGAAAAAAAAAAGGTTAAAAGGAAGCTGTCTATTGCTTTTTAAAGTTTATTGGTTATACACATGTTTACAGCAACACTATTCATGATCATCAAAAGTGGAAAGAACCCAAATATCCATTGACAGATGCATAGACAAACAAAATGCATAGACGAACTTTGAATACATTATGCTAAATGAAATAACGAGACATAAAAGGACAAATATCACATGATTCCACTTATATGATATACCTAGAACAGTCAAATTCATGGACAGACAGTGGGATGGCAGTGATCAGGGGCTGGGGCTAGGAGGAAATGGGGAGTTACTATTTAATAGGTTTTCATTTGGGAAGATGGAAAAGTTCTGGAGATGGATGGTGGTGATGGTTACAGAACAATATGCATGAACTTAATGCCACTGAACTGGTACAATTAAAAATGGTTTAAATGGTTAATTTTATATTATGTACATCTTACCACAACAAAAATACAGGAAAAAAGTCTACTGAAATTTAAATAACATAATTAATTCTTTGTTTTCCTGTCTGCTAAGGGAACTCCCACTAATTTCTAAGACATTAAAAAAATCACAAGAGAAGAATCTAGTCTGTATGCTATTTTCATCCTAGGATAGCATTTCTTGAAAGGTAAATTTGTTTAGAAGCTCTTCTAGAATCCTTGAGAGCAAGCAGTAAGGCAAGTAGCCTTACTAACATTTATTTTGGGGACTGACACTACCTGGGAGTTGTAGGGAATGAGAGCAAAGGAAGCAGATGCTGTTTGGCCTTCTAAGTGGTTGTCTCCCAAACCCAGAGAGAACTCAGGGAGAAGGAAGAATCTCAGGCCTCAGGGATGGTCCCATGTGGGCAAAGGGTTAGTGATGAGAGGCAGTAGGGGAAGGGTGAGAAAGCAGGAATCTTGAAATTGTTTAATTTCAGAAAAGGTGACTTCTTTTAAATTGGGAGATGAGTTCACAGATGTTCATTTTATTAATGACATTTTTATACTGCCTATGTTCTTTTGTATCAAATATTTTATAAATTTATTCCAGTTACTTATTCTAATACTTAAAATTTTTCATGTTTAAATGCTAAATTATATTATTACATTTTAGTTTTAAATTTTTTTTCACAATTCCATAACAAAATTATTAAATCATTAAATAGTCACTGGTTTTCTGTAATGTTGGAAAGAAAAGAAGGCTTAAAATATATATAATCTGGTTGTCTTAGATGAACACAATATTTTAAAGATTAAAAAAGTAAGTCACCAAAAATCTATTGATTCTTAATCTGATGACTCACCTGGCTATTAAAAAAAAAAAAGATACCTCTTAGAAAAAAAACAAAAAACAGAAGTAGAGATGCCAATATAAGAGCCCTTATGTCTCTGTCATTCAACTTAAATAATTATTGACTCCTGGCCTGTCTGGCTTCATCTATGCTCTTATACACTTTCTGCCTCTTCTCAGATTATTTTGAAGCAAATCCCAGCCATCATACCATTTCATCTATAAATATTTCAGCAGGTATCTCTAAAAGAAAAGGGTTATTTTTAAAACATATCTGTGATGTCATTATCACATCTAACATTTTAACAATTTAATAGAAGTGAATGTACTTCCTGACTATTTTTAATGATTTTTTTGAGAAGCTTGCCTCACAGTCCCCTGAGTACAGGGAATCAGACCAGCACAATGCAGTTGGCATTGCCTTTGAAGTTAGTAACACAGATACAAGCGTGAACCCAGTTCTGCCATAAATAGCTATGTGACTATGGGAAAGCTACTTAAATTCTTAGTTCTGTATCTGGAAAATGGGAAAGTAATTCCACCTACCTTAAATACTGTCACATAATTAAATTAGAAAAAAAATAAACATAGACATATGTCGGCAGATAGTCACTAAATGGCAGCTATTATATTAATAGCAATCATCTATGTTCATGAGTAAAAAACTTCCTGCTGGAAACCCTTATGAATAGTTGCTACAAAAAATGTTTGGAACTACTCAGATGGTGACAGCTATTCTGTGAATCATCTGTCTCAGAAGTAAACAAACTTTGTAAAGGATCAGGCCAGTATGTATCTTAGGCATTGCAGTCTAGATGACCTCATCAAAACTATTAAACTCTGCCACTGTAGGGTAAAAGCAGTATAGACAAAATGAAAACAAGTGGGTGTGCCCATGTTCCAATAAAACTTTATATATGGACACTGATCTGAATTTCATGTAACTTTTTACATGTCATGAAAAATTATTCTTTTTTTTCCTTCAACCATTTGAAACTGTAAAAATCATACTTAGCTTGTGGGCCATATGAGAGAGTGGGCTGGATTTGGCCTGTGGGTCCCTGCTCACGCCCCCGAGCTCTCCTATTTCGCGAGCCCCAGCACACACAAAATCCTGAATGAGTGGTCTGCTCTTCATCATTAATAAGAGATTAATTCACAGGAGACATCAAGACATCAAATGTAAGCATCAGTATATGACAATAATGTTAAGGCCTTGGCAGCCCAGAAATACACCTAAGCTTTGAGAAACACTGTGGAAAAGGCACAAGAAAGCCAAAGTACAACTGCTTCCACTTCAATCGCTCTACTCAAGCATTCCACAGGAAATCACCCCTCTCACTTTCCCTTCTTCTCCTCTCTCCCCATGCCAAAATATAAACAGTTGATTGTGATTTATAAAAAGAGAATTCTACAGTCCATAAACCTCTAACTTCTTCAGATACAGAAATTCAATGTATAACTTGCTGGAATTAGCATATATAACAGCTATATAAGCTAAATGTGTCAATCCAATTTCCATGATAAACCATTTGGAGGGTATGATTTGACTTGGACATGATCAGAATCCATATAATGAGTAGAGTTACACAGGGATTCTGCTGTATCTCAATAAATGGTGCTAATAATCAGGCAATCCCTCTACATACAACCCGCCCCCCCCATCTGTCATTTCAACTTCAACAATAATGACTTTCTTTGTAAGTATTAGTGCCACTCCAATGAAAATACAAAAACCTCACAGTCCAGGTGCATATTCACAGCTATACATTTGGGCATTTTTCTATTTTTTTTTTCTCTAAGAGGTTTTAATTTTAAAAAAAGAATCAATAGTTTTGTCCTCCTACACTTTTGCTGGAAATGAAATGACAGAAATCAATCACAACTTTAGTAACAAGAGCAAAAACTCTTGGTTTCACCACCCAACAGGACACTCCCATGTGAACGCAGATGTATGAACTTTGTATTATTAAAAAAGCAATCAAGCAAACAAGATATCTACAGAGAGCTTACATCTTTTGACCCACATTCCCTCAAAGTGATAAACTTATATAAATGAATATTTTCCCATCTCAAAACTAAGAAGGCAAATATCATGCTTACTTTCTCTAAATGCTTTACAGTAGCCCAGGAAAGATAACAGAAAGAACAGAGCACCCAGGAGGTCTGCACGGCCGACAACACCAGCAACCTTAAAAGAAGGGAAGAAAAAAATTTACATTAAAAAAAAATTTAAACAAATCATACGCTTAGGAAATACAAAAACTTCCTTAGGAACAGAAAACAAAAACCTCATTAGACACTTGCCATCTATTAAAATAATCTGTGTAACCATGTAGCATCCCCGTGGTCTTATCCTACAATTGATTTCCTTATCACTTTTGGTCTAGAACTTGAGATAACTGCTATGATTCCCAAATGTATGTACAAGCAACAGCTAAAAAGAAAGCCTTTTAGGAGTAGTTTTCCACTACACTGGTTAGATATGAAATGCTGAAGGTGATTTCCATTCTGATCGTGAACTGCTGACGCAGATGCATGTGGCAACCCAAGGTGTCACACATTTGCTAATGCTGAACAAGCTGATGAATCCAATCTGTGACTGCCACTCGTATGAAAAAGCCTCCCAAGAAGAATGCTAGAGACAAAGGTTCAACAGGTCTGGAACAAGTATACCAGTATGCCAGAAGGTTAAATTGTACAATTTTTTCATGAATGAAGTGAATATGCAATGAGAGTTCTTGAATTCTCTGGTCTGTAACTCAATCAGGGATGCACTAAAATCAGGGATGCAGCAAAACCAAACAGAGCCTGGCATACAGTAGGTGCTGACTCATTGTTAGTTCCCTTCATGAATCCTGAAGCATGCTTTTATACACACAAAGAGAGAAAGGAATGGAAAAGGACACAGATCAGGGTGAGGCTCTGTAGCAGCCTGGTGAGTGATGGAGGAAGCAGCTGGTCCTGTAGGCCTCCTGCCAGGATGATGAGAGGGAAAGGAGGGGCTTCTTCCAGCTGTGGCTTCCTACAAGGTCTGAGCGTGGTCCAGAATCCCAAACCCTTACAAAAGACAAAATAGGGAACAGGGGCTAAGGGATTTGGGGCAGAGGGTGGGGTCAGAGAACAAGGTTCCTTGAAATGAGTAAAGGGGAAGGAAGTTGTTTGGATAAATACCAGGAACAGGGGCCAAAAGAGCCAGCCTAAACCACTTCTTATCTGGGTGCAGTGAAGGATTTGCACTAAAATGAATGTTAAACATCATAAACTTATTTTTAAAACAAACATTTGGCTAATTGGTGAAGATACTTCCAAGTCGTAAGCAATGAACATTACATTGTTTGACATAAAGAAAAATAAGCTTTAAAAAGTATGGTGCATGTTTTAAAGTAAAAACAGCAGTTAGTCCTTACAAGGAATTTTTGGCACAGAAATTATAGAGATTCCATAGAAAAAAACTGTAATAGGCTATCCAAGCAGGCATCACATCTGTTTGGGTAATAGGCATGAGTATGAAGAGACCATTTTTCCTTTCTAACATTTGTATAATATTTACTTTCAGGCAACGTTCTTTACCAAGGTTATCTTTTCCCCCTTACAAATAACCTGAAATACTCATATCAGGATTTTTGAAGAAGTCCAGAACAAACCTCCCCAACATGTGTCACTTTGGAATGTGGATTATCTGGAGCTGAAGGCAATCGAGTAGGGCTCAGGAGAAACATCTGCTCCTTCCTTAACTACCTAGAAGAATCTAAATTGGAAGCCATGACCATAATGAGTAATTACCAAAAATAACTTTTTATGATCTATCTAGAGGGCAGGGCAAACTTCTAATTACCCAGCATCCGTTTTTCTTATCATTCATAAGAAGCCCCATGGCATCTTATGTCATTCCTTGGCTCAGGATGCCATATATATCTCATTTTTCCTTTCCGTCTCTGAATCTCTCATGTATGTGGAATCGCTGACTCTCCTACACATGCAGGGTTCCTGTATGTATGTACATAATTAAATTTGGTCATTTTCTCATTAACATATAATCTCATGTTGATTTAATTATTAGACCAGCTGAAAGAACCTAGAACGTAGAGAAAAATTTCTTCCTCCCCCATAGTTTTCTGGAGAAATCACTGCAATTGCCCCAAATCCATAAAGCAGGTGGCAATTATTGTTTCTCTGCTAGAAACAATGTGCACAGGGGCCATAAGAAGGAAGTAGGGAAAGGGGATAGGGAGAATGTTTCTCCATCCAATTCCTTCAGTATTAAACTCCGGGTTTATTGGATGGGCAAAATTACTAAGGAGGCCTGAGCTGCCCTCTTTGATACCTGAATTCAGGTAACTTGAAATCTTCACCAATTCTCTGAAGACAAGGAAATCTTACAGTTGCACTGGTGTCCTCAGGGAACCTCTGAGGTCTCCATCCTGGTCTCCAATGAGACAAGGGGCTTGGAAACCCCCTTCCTTAGCTCTCTTCTCCTCTTCTGGTGACTAGTCTGTCAGAGGCTTTATACACCTACAAATACCCCAAAGTAATTTGGGGTCGCATATTTGAAAATGAGAGACTTTCATATCAGTTGAGAAGCAAAAAACACCTAATTACAATTATTTAATTACCAATTGGGGACTGGTAGGTGGGAAGTCTATAGGGTGTGACTGACTCATCTCAGTTTGCCTGGGACTGACCCCATTTTAAAAAGGAAAGTTCTGTGTCCCAGAACCCCTCGGTCTTGGCAAAGTCAATGGCTGGTTACCCAGAACATTGGAAAATGTAGGTTCTTATTTGCAGTGAGCAAAAACAGTCTCAGTGTCAAGACACAAAACACATAAATGTTAATACAAAGATGTTTACACTACTAAAACCTGGAGGAGCCTACACTGCCGCTGCTTTCCCATAATAAATGTAAACGGAAGCAACAAGATCCTCAATCATCATCTAGGATCATGTTCGGTGGGGTGGGCAGTGGGGATGCTGTGCCCAGGGCTGTTATTAGAGACCCTGGCCAGGCCTACAGCCCAGAGCGCAGGGCTGCTTCCTCTGCATGGGCCTGGAAACCCCTGGGAACTCTCCTTCCATCTGGTTCCCTGGGTGGTCCTGCTCTTTGCTCATTTTTAAAGAGGGGTTAAATGTATAGTGAGAAATAACAGGAAGGTGTAGATAGGAGGAAACTGAATACTATTTGTCAAAACAATGAAAGGTGAACATACAGATTATCTATTTTAGGAATGCTAATTTTTAATGACCCATAATGTTTCCTTGCAATATGAATTTGAATGGCTTTCATGGAATGGAGGAGAGAGATAAAAAAAAAATTTCAGATATTCCCTTTTTCTCCTATAGCTAAACTTCCCTTGGCTTATGTTTAAGTATCTCAAATGTAAAATTTTGCAGTTAACATGTTCCCAGATTGCATTTATCTGGGACGTATGTGTGCACCCACGAATACACTCATCCAGTTATACTTGTTGGCATTTCAAATTCTTCTATAAATTAACTTTTCAATATTTAAAATCAGAATTTTAGAAAAATTTCTTTGGTTAATAATTCAAATATTTTGTTTTGCTTTTAAGATCACATAAAGTTAGATAAGGATCAAAACAGTAAATCAGTACTTTTGCCAGAAATTCCTTTATTTCTGATCAATGCATATATTATTTCTAGGTCCCAAAGAACATTTAGACCATAAGAGAACTCACACAGAAACAAAATCTATTTGATCACAGTTTATATATAAACTCTTCTGACCAGACCTCGGACAAACAAATTTTAAGGTATATCCCTACATCCACCAGCTACATGACTGACTAAAGGTAAGTCCTTTATTTGTCTTCCAAGGCCATTTCCTCTTTTGTGAAGTGGAAATTGTTATGTTGCTCCATCTGATCCCAGAGTCTTTGTGACAATCATGATAGTATGAGAAATTATTTTGCAAATTATAAATCTCTCACCTAATGTAGGAAATTGCATCAGACTCTTTGCTGACGAAAGGTAATCTTAGCCTCTGGCTTTTAGACCCCAAAGCCAGGCAACATTCAACATTCATACCTTTATAATGTGGTCATATAAGCAAAACAGAAAGTATCAGCAGAGATCATACCGTACCATCATTATAAAGTCTTCACCAATCTGAGACTCTTCATGCTTCCATATGAAAGACCTAATGGACCTACAAACAATTGTTTCAAATGTCTGGCAGGGCATAGCAGCGTATACTTTCTACAGCTCTATAAGCATAGAAAGGAAGCCTGTTTTAGGAAACAAACTGACATATGGACGGCTTCTCGTCCTTACACGAGTGCAGATGCCACAGGTAGACGATACTTACACACTCAGTGTGCACCGGATGCACAGCAAACAGCAGTGCGGCCAGCAGGGATGATCTGGGGGCCAGGTTTAACCTCCGGCCCTTACTGGTGTACTGAAGGCCTCCAAACAGCACCGAGAAGACATCCACCATGAGAACGGAGATGCCACCGTGAAGGAGGATGTTGACCATGTGGAAACTCACAGGGTGGAAGCCTCCCGACAAATAGTAGTTAACCCTGGAGCAAACAAAGGGTGCTCACAACAGATGCTCAGAAGCATGTGAAATAAAATGCAAATCGTCTGAAGGAAAAGGCTGGTGAGTGAAAATATTAAAAGGAGAAGAGGAAGACTTTGTGCAACTTAGGTAAAATACCACGAGATAAATAATGCCTGTCAAGCTCAGAAGATTAAAGAAAAGGTAAGAACGTAATTAACTGCAGAGGGGGAAATGGACGATATGGGGATCTCAGAGGTGTGGCACAGAAAATACTTGGAGAAGGAAAGCAAAAGGAAGGCTCGACAATTTTTTTTAAGTGCAAAAAAAAGCAAGACTGCATTCCAAAAAGACATAATACATTACTCAAGGCTACCCCATAGGGACCTAGATTTAAGTTAGTCATAACTTGCTTATCCAAAAAAAAAAAAAAAAAGTACTCCTGTATAGTTTGTCCACCAGCCTTCGGAACAATGAAACACTTTCTCATTGTCAGGGGTTCTTGTTTCTGATTGCTTTTCAGTTACCAGTGGTTCCGATTCATCATTTCCATGCTTCTTTGAGAAATCTATACACAAGTATTTAATGCATCCAAGAAATGGCTATGAATGGGAACTCTGTGCAGTGAATACATCTATTTAATGCAAATGGCTCTCTGATTAATGAGGGCAGAGACGGTTTTAAGCTTCATTTTGTTTTTGCCTATTGACTTGGTAACAGTAGAAAGATTTATACTTTTTTTTGTCATGAAAAAAAACATAATTTCATTAAATGCCATATGTTGCCTTGATATATATTGTTTCCTCAGTATTAATCAGCAAAGGGTCCAATCTCCAAGAACTGTGCAAAATGAAACACTTCACCAATTTGCATGTCATCCTTATACAGGGGCCATGCTAACCTCTGTATTGTTTCACTTTTAGCACCTGTACTGCCAAAGTGAGCCTTGTAATAAAGTTTCCTTGTGCATATCCTCTCTGTCTTCCTGTGACTAACTCTCAATGGTTGAAATTATCAACCTATATGGGAGACCCATATAGGTGAGTGGCTTATATTTCCCTAGGAACCACTGACTTGACTCATGAACCCTGGGAACTTTGTCACATATAACCCAGTGCATTATCATGCACAAGCTTTGGGTGACCCTCCCATACAGCCCACACTGCCATACCTCACCTGAAAGTCAGCACGGTGAGAGGTCGGTAGGACTTGTGGCTGGTGTTGCTGCTCAGCCTACTGCCCCAGAAGTCATGATGCCACAGGTCCCCAAGGGGAGTTTCTGCTCGGAGGTCCTGCAGGAATACAATCAGGGGACATACAGAACAAAGGAGTCATGACTCCTCCTCCCATATCTAAGCCCTCGCCATATCCTCTTCTTTAAAATTCCTCATGTCTCTATTCACCATTTCTCCCATCAATCCTAGGCCAGGCCACCATCATCACTCACCCAGGATATAGCCAGGCCTCTACTGTACCCTCTGACATGTTTTCATATTGATCTCTACAAAATGCAAGTCAGCTTACTCTACCTGCCCCTGCTAAAAACACTGCGACCATTCCCTCTCCTCCCAGAACAAAGCATTCAAACTAGAAAGGTTTTGCAGCTTATAACAACCAGAAAGTGGGGAATAGAGGAAGTGTGTCAAATCATGGCCAGCCCAAGAGAGCAACCAGCATCCATGACACACAGTGGAGTTCAGTGAGTCCCAGCTACTTAAGTGCTTCATGACTCAAAGGGAAAGGCTTGAGAAAAGAGATGCAAATTTGGTCACCTGATAACCACTTTGAGGGTAGATTTCACATCCATTGAGTATCAACTTCAGAGGCTTTGAGTGTACAAACCCCCTCTACAAGTCTATTAGATATT
>NW_011888864.1:5534234-5540588 GCF_000151845.1 Pteropus vampyrus | reverse complement strand
CACCATCATCACTCACCCAGGATATAGCCAGGCCTCTACTGTACCCTCTGACATGTTTTCATATTGATCTCTACAAAATGCAAGTCAGCTTACTCTACCTGCCCCTGCTAAAAACACTGCGACCATTCCCTCTCCTCCCAGAACAAAGCATTCAAACTAGAAAGGTTTTGCAGCTTATAACAACCAGAAAGTGGGGAATAGAGGAAGTGTGTCAAATCATGGCCGGCCCAAGAGAGCAACCAGCATCCATGACACACAGTGGAGTTCAGTGAGTCCCAGCTACTTAAGTGCTTCATGACTCAAAGGGAAAGGCTTGAGAAAAGAGATGCAAATTTGGTCACCTGATAACCACTTTGAGGGTAGATTTCACATCCATTGAGTATCAACTTCAGAGGCTTTGAGTGTACAAACCCCCTCTACAAGTCTATTAGATATTTGCAGAAGGTTCTATAATCCACTTGCTAACTGAGTTTATTCAGAAAAATGGAAGCCCATCTTCTTTTGCATTGTCTCAGGAGTATTTGTTTAGTTGTGAAGGGGATGGGCAAAGGATTTTCCCTTCATTTGAGCAGAAAATGAACACCAATAAAGCTCTAAATATTTGATTAGGTGTAGCCTACACAGAGCAGGGCATGCTACAGGAAGAAAGGTCAATTTTTTCCTAATAATAATTTATGAGAAAGATGTGTTATGTATGAAATTCCTGCTAACTCCACTGTCTCATAGAAAATCATCATCTCAATGAAAGAAGGCAACTCAACACTACAAGCAAGCATCTGGAAAACAGTCTTTAACACCAATAAAACCCAATAACAGGCTGTTTCACATTACTGTAGGCACAGTGCCAATGAATGGAGGAGTGCCTTTCATTAAACAGGAAAAAAAAAAAAAAAGGGAGGGCTAGCAAGTTAACAAAGGGGCACAGTGTGATACTCTACAAAACACTGCCAAGACAAAGTGCAGTAGGGCCACAACATGGCTTCATCTGCCTTACCCCACACAGAAGGAAAGAGAATTACACTCATACACCAGGGTACTCCATATACAAGAGAACTCATGTTTTCCCCTGCATCGCTCACCAAAGTTCTTCCACATAGCTCTTCTGAGTTAACACTTTATATGTTTTCTACTTAATGAAAGTGGAAGAGTCAAGAAACTCTCAATAAAATAAAGAATGAAATTTCAAAAGTCATATCCTCAAACCCTGTTAGAAAAGCAATTCTGTAGATATTAAGCCAGGAATGTGACATAGTTACTTATAGCTACAAACTTACTTAGTTTTATTGTAAGCATAGTTAAAAAAAAAAAAAAAGTTGAAACAGAAACATCTGCAACAACTGCTGGATGAACCTGAGGAAAATTACAAGTGAAGAACTTGAATGAAAAACAAGCATCAATAATGCTGTTTTGCACCATTAAAATAGAGAAAATCAACTGCAATACATTACAAATAAAATATCTGCAATACAATAATTTCCCCTGCCCCCACAGGAAAAAAATGTCTGTCATAGAGAATTTTTTCTAACATTGTCAATATGAAAATGACTCCTCATTTGGTAGAATCCAAGACTTCAAAAATTTAAGAGCATTATTCAACAACAGTGTTACAAAGTTTCTATAGTTGCATTAAGAGAGGGAGTGTGGGAGAAGGGCGGGGGGGCGGAGAGAGAGAGAGAGAGAGATTATTCAACAACAGTGTTACAAAGTTTCTATAGTTGCATTAAGAGAGGGAGTGTGGGAGAAGGGCGGGGGGGCGGAGAGAGAGAGAGAGAGAGAGAGAGGGGCAGGCATTAGTATATGCCTTCAAATTCTCTTCACTGGTTAAGGGACACACATAAAATATCTGCTGAGTAACTAGTAACAAAAGCTCTAACCTGTGTCATTTCCACGTTCTTTCTCCTCTAGGCCCTCCCTGCCTTCAAGTTTCTTGTTCTGATTTTCTTTTAGCATCCTTAAATCTTTTTCTTCCCTTCTCACAAATCTATTTCTTCTTCCCCTATCTCTAGTTAGTGAGTGAAAGGGAATATCATTTTTCTTGCACCGATACAGTATCCACTGATGAGCAAAACCAGCTGGGATTTTGCAAATTCAGCAAATCTGAGTCTCCAAACAGGAAATGAGCAGGAACTGCATCATCCACAGGCAGCACACTTCCCGTCCTTCAACAGCTGTCAGCAGGCTGTCCTGATGCTATTAGTGAAGGACAAAGAAGCAGCTAGCTTGCTGCCTGCTGCTGAGGACGTATCTTTAGGCGGGTGATCAGACTCATCCATCACTGTAGCAAAATGCATGATTTTGAGGAGTTATGGGGGTGAAGGGGAATAGTTCTAGCCTAGAGTTCTGAAAATTTTGTCACAAAGCCTGAAATACTTAGTCTGCAATGCCCTTGCCTTGTAATCTTAGAATAACAGTCTCTCTGATACGTGTCTGGAATAGGGCCTCACGTGAGGTACATGGGGAGGTAAAGCGTGAAGTTAGGCGGGGGCTGGAGACTCTGCTGCCAGCAGGAAAAGGGGCCCTAAGTCAAGGAGATGCTAGGCAAACAAGGTGGGAAATCTGGAGCACAACTGGGGCCCAGACAAATGCTTAACACAAGTTTAATAGAAAGTTATTCAACACAAATTTAGATTATTTTTGAGATATAGGCAAGTGGTTAAGTTTACTAGAAAAAAAAATTAAGATACAAACCTTATTGTTAACAATAGCTTCAGAGTCATCAAAGACGAAATCTCCATCATAGCTACGTGCAAAACACAGGAGGGAAACAAATCCCACTACTAACTTAGCCCAGAAAGGAGGAAGAACCGAAGATGGAATGATGTGATCCAAATCGGCCTCCAACTCGGCCATTGTGAAAACTGCAGGCTGCCAGCCTCTGGCTTCAGCATTATGCTGGTTAGAAATCTAGAAGAAAAACAACATGATATGAATATTCATCGGTGCATTGTTAGGAATGTTTCTGCAGGGGACACATTTACTTAAATGAATAAGAGTTAGACAGTCATTTATGCTGAGATTTTAGAGGATGCGCTCATTAAAAACTTTAAGTTGTGGTTTTTCAACTCTAGTGGGCAGAAAAGTCACCTGGGACACACACAGATTCTCCCAGGCCCAACTGCAACCTCCCGAATTGGAAACCCTTGGGTGTCTGATGCTGGACTGTCCTTGAAAAACACTGATTTAATGGATTGCTATATTTACCAACCCCATAAAGGAAATCACTTTTTATAGTCCAGGCACCAGTTTACGAAGTTAAAAAAAAAAAGTTACCATCTTTGTCTAATCAAGAAAAACCAAGAAATACTCATCAATGGGTCTTAGGGCATTATATGTAGGGGGTGGGGTATGAAACATGATTCTGATTCTGAGAACTCATGACACTCATGCCAGTCAGATGAAAATCTGGGAGAAAGTTTAATAGAGATGATGAGGCAGAGTACGGGATCGATGGCCAGGTTAGTGGTTCACATACAGATAGACAGAAGGAGAGAACACTGTAGACTAACTGGTTTGGGACAATTATCTACCCAGAAGGGATCCAAAAGAAAAGGAGAAGCTATTTTAGGTGAGGATATAACCTTCAATATTGGTGAAAGAGTCAGCTTGAAAATATACACTTATTTTTAGCTTTTCTTCCAAACAGGCAAAATATTAAAGCCAGAAATTTTTGTCTCTCAGTCTTGCCACTTAGCTCTGTGGCCTTGTATGTGTCACCTATCCTCTCAGAGTCCACTGCCAGCGCTACTCTGCAAAGCATAGCATCCCAGCAGTGAGCAGGTAGTAGCTGGAATCTGTCCTTCCCCTTGCCACACTTGAAAGCATGCATGCCTAACAGCTTCCCGCCTTGGAATTTGCCCAAATACCAAACTACCTCCCCAAATCACATTTTGTGTGTCCCCATTCCCACCATACCCTCAATAGGTGCTTTCTTTGGATTTACCAGGATGTTTGGGTCAAATGCTCAGTTTCCAATTCTATGTACTTTTGGAGAAGTTACTTAACCCCTCTGGGCCTCAGTTTCCTCATCTTTAAAGTGGGGATGATTACTGTGCCGACCTTACATGGTTGTGAGGAGGGTTAAACAAGACATTCACCTAAAGTGCTTAGAAACACTGTTTGGCTTTAATAAATGCCCAGGGGAGGTTAGCTTTATTATAAGTACTTTCTTCAAGGAGGGTGCAAGCACAGGCTCAGAACTATTTTCTTTTAAAAATCTCCTTTAGTATTTGGTTTATTGGTATTGAGGCTGTCTTCTCTAGTCAGAGACCTGTCCCCATTCCTTTCATGCTGAGATGAACGAGAATCCCAGACCCCTTGATAGGGAAAGCAGTTTGGATGCATTTGTTTCCAGGTTCCCAAGAGAATACCCCAAGTTATGGAATCAGTAAGTCAGCCAAACAGGCCATCTGAGATCACAAGCATCTTTTCGATAAGCTTCTATCTGCATGAATGTGGACAGATCCAATAGTCAATGGACACATTATCTTATGATGCTAAAAAGAAATCCAGATTTTCAATGGAGAGGGGAAATGCTCTACAACTTTCACTGCTGGTCTCTTGACTTTCTCTACCCCGTGTAAATGCATGCTTTCAAGTGTGGCAAGGGGAAGGACAGATTCCAGCTACTACCTGCTGCCTTATTTTCTTTTCCAGTGAAAGGATAAACCATTGGTCAACTCCAAATTACAGATGCAAACATAGGTCATCATGCAGGCCATGAAATAGAAAGGGACGTGTTTTATTTTTCTCATGATGAGCCCTTGGCTGCAAGGCCCTATTCCTTGTTTCTAGGTGATGTCCTGCTTGGGAGCCCTGGCTCCTGGGTGTGGCTGGATGGTAAGTTTGACACATGGAGTGAGAAGGAAACGCACTGTGGTCTCAGACTCGGCTCAGTCTAAACAGCGCTCTCACCAGTTCTACCAGTGATAAAGTTGGTGCTCTGACACTATCTGACTCCTGTGCCCATTTCACACCGTGTTTGGAATTAAGCAGCCTTACCAGTACGTTGAATTTGGAACAAAGCAGAAGTTTCTTTATTCTCAACTTCTCAAACCTCTACTTTCAAGGAGTTAAAACAAATTAATCAATCATCAGTGAAAAGGTCAAAAAGACCTCAAACAAGGAACTCACTCTGCTCCCTCAAAACAAACAAACCCCCAGGACCAGTGACAGCTTGACAGCTGAGGGCAGCCTGGACTGCAGGAAACAGGAATGGCAGATCAAACCTGGACAAATGAGCAGCAGCTATCTACTACAGAATATTCTTCCACATGCATTGAAGGACCTGCGGGCCTCAGGATGGCCTTTCTACCTCATCAGTAACCACCCATTCACACACCAGTTGCCCTTTGCCAGGCTGAGATGAGACAGTGCCTCTGGAAAACAGATTAAAGAACTCGATAGTTTCTGACCCAGCATCTGGAGACGTGAGCTGACTGCTCCTCCCTTAGGGCCCTCAAGGTAAAGGCGACTGTCAATTCCACCTCCCTCCACCTCGCAGCAGCGAGGGGGAAAAATGCTACTCAAAGTGCTATCTTCTTTCTGTGATCGCCTTCCCGTTTTTTAATTCAGTGACACACGAAGGCCATGCCTGCCTACAGCAAAAACGACTGTGTTTGGCTTGTCATTCACAGTTACACTGTCCCAGAAAGTTTCCAGCTCACTAGCTTGTAGCCATTTTCCCATCGAAGTCGGTCTGCATCACTTTACCCCACTTTCATCTGGGGCGCGCCAAGCGCGGTCGGGACTATAGGGAGAGGCAACAGGGAGGGTATCCAGTCAGTCGTTAATGTAATTGTTTCTCAAGGAATTCTCCTCATCCATCTGCACTCCCAGGGAAAGAGCAGTGTGAAATTCACAACGCGCTGGTTAGATCTTTCCTCTAACTCCTCCCTTCTTTTGTGTGTGGTTAAAAAAGAAAGAAAACACACACAGCCCACAACCACAACATCAACAAGCCCAGAAGCCCCACAGAGTTCGCAGAGGGTGAAGCTGCGGTTGCGCCACCTGCTCGGCTCCCCCAAACTCCAAGCCCGCGCAGGGAAGTGGCGGCTGGGTGACCCCCGGCGCCCCGGCCGGTGGCACGCGCCTCGCTTGCGGCTCTGCTCCGCAGCCACGCGGAGCAGCTGTCACTCGCAGCGCGGCAGGGGAACCGCCTTAACCCAGGGCAGACGGCCAAGCGGCCCGGCTGAGCCAAGCCATTGCCGGCGCTGCGGCCAGGCGTGGGGTGGCGCGGCGCCCCGAGACCAGGTGTCGCAGGCGCCGGGTGCGCTCAGGGCCGAGTGAGCGCCCGCACAGCTGGGGCAGGCTGGGTGACCACGGCTCCGGGAAGAGGGAGCGCAGGAGCTGCAGCCC
>NW_011888864.1:5531631-5532764 GCF_000151845.1 Pteropus vampyrus | reverse complement strand
CGCTACCTCTTGACTGAATCCGTGTTATCATCAGCATTTAACCATTCCCAAGGCTCCCTGTAGCCGCCGTACCTTTCCAGCTTCCACCCAGCCTCCCTGCTACTCTCAGCTGAAGCTGCCTGCCTCCACTCTTCTCGTTTCCCAACTCCCATTCACGTCTTGGTTTCCACACTCCACTGAAACTGCCTTTGCCTGTGATCACCAATAACATTCACAATCACTAAATCCACAGGACACTCTCCATCATTTTTCCTGATCTCTCAGCAAAATTTATTCTTTTTCCTTAACGCATGTACTTCTTTTGGTGATAGTGATACTCCTCCTGCTTTCCCTTCTTGGCTTGCTTAGCTGCTTCTTGATGACCTCCAAATAGCATTGTAAAGGTCTCAGCCCTTTCCTTTCAGGCCACAATTTTTCCCTGTATGATTTAATCCACTGCCAAGATTTCAATCAATATATCCCAAATTTACAACTCTGATCCTTACTTCTCTCATGTCCAAACCCATTTATCTACCTTCCTATTCAGCTTCTCCACTTGGTTGTGTCACGCAACCACTTCGAAGGGAACACATCCCCCAAGAGATGTATGCTTTCACTGCCTGCTTCTCCTCATGTCTCCCTGTGATAGTGATGGGTCCAGTATTTCCCGAACTCTGCCTTTGCTCTTGGCATCTAACAAATCACCAGATTCTACTTGCTAAAAGTCTATGGAATCTGTCCACTTCTTTCCATCTCCACTGCTGCATATAATGCTGTGCTACTGTGTCTTCCTAACTCACATTCAGTGATATCACATTGGTAGATTGCAACAGACCACTGTGGAATTATGTACACCAGAGAAAGTGACAAACATTATGAATCAGAGTTCGATTTGTTGTTTTGCCAATTGTCTCTAGACTTAAAGTAATGGAGAAAATGTTAATGATGCAGATTAAACTTAAAATGTGTTATGCTTAGTGCTAAAACTAAAAGATTTTAGTTTAATGGGTTTAATTTGTACAAGCTTGAGAAATAGTTTAATAGATCACATATTAGATTGAATGACAATAAGTTTATTGAGAAAAGAGTAGGTTGAGATGCAATTCCATTTCTGAAATCACGGTTGAATTACAAGCATCAATTGGATACAGGTG
>NW_011888864.1:5525671-5529971 GCF_000151845.1 Pteropus vampyrus | reverse complement strand
GGGCAAGGGGATCACATCAACAGAATCCTCCAAATCAAGAGATGCTGTGTACATCTGTGAGAGCTGTGTCCTGTATAACTCCAGAGGAGGGCTCTATTCTCACAAATGGCAATGCACCCCATTTGTACACATTTCCCAGAAGCCAAAACATTTCATCCACTCTTTCCATAAAATCTGCAACTGAACCAGATGAAAGCAGTTACCCTCCAAAGGCTCAGAAGGCTCATTTTGCTCCAACAACTTTTGATATCTGCTGCTGAGACGAGAGAAAGGCATTTATTCTAACCCATATCAGCCTGCGCCACCCCCCGCCCCCACCCCAAGTAACATACATGCACTTAACAATGACTGCCAGAGCTAAAGCAGAGTACACCAATGGGGGAATTTCAAGGCAAGTCGGAGATAGAGCCACCTGACAAGTGAGTGGAGAAAGTGTTTGTGGGCAGGCTCTAGTATAATAAGACTTGTACCACATTGTACCACATCCTATAGGTAATCATGTAATTTAATCATGGTACATCCATGGCTTTGAACTTCCCAGATATTCAGATGTATTTGCCCACTAACTCATCATTTGCAGCCACACCATACTTTTTTACCTTGACCTTTCCATACTCTAGAGTAAAATGTAATAAACCCAACCATGTTGTCCTACAAAAAATTTCTCTGCAATTCCTGTCAATGCCAGTTGTAGCAAATTATATTTCCTTGATATTTAAAACGTGTGTTCTTTAATTTTAAAATCTTAAACTTGAGTAAAAATGTCTACTTTGCAGATTCAAATAGCGTAATGCTCTTGTGTATATGAAATGGGATTTACTTAAACAATGGGCTAATAATTTATTTACTTACCTCTATTCATTTAAAAAATTTTGCTGAATGCCAGTTATCTCCTAGTTACTCTCTTGGATACTGAGGTTTCAGAGCTAAATGGATCATGCCTTTAGGCATAGAGGTATAGAAGCATAGAGGAAATAGATAAATAAACCAACGGTTACAATCAAGTTAATCAGGGTCTGATAGAGGAACTTTTAGGGATTTGTGAATGTGCCCAAGGCTCAGCTGGTATGGTTGCAGAAGGGAGGAAAATGGGAGTGTGGCAGAGCAGTGCTGCTCAGAAGCATGGTTCCTAGGCCATGCCAAACCATGAAATGTTTGTTGCTGGTCTGCAACCTGCAATGAGGTAAGTATAGACATTCCGAGTCATTAGAAACTGTAGCAATTTGATAATTCCTGGGGAACTTATTAATAACAAATTTTGACTTATATTTTCTGTGTCGTTGTTTAAATTTTATTTTTCTTGTCATTTACTTTTACTATATTTCAAATAAGTGTTGGTCTATGATGAACTAGAAATAAAAACCTAGGTCTTCACCACAGATAGTTTGAGAAATCCTAGGCTAAGGCATGTTTCCTAAAAGAGCAGATAGCTATGTTGGTTTTTGAAAGATGAGCTAATCAGAAAATGTAAGCCAGAGTGCAGGTTGGAATAGATCCTTTTTCTCTTTTGAGCTAAAGTTAAGGCTATTAAAGAATATAAACCTCTCATTCATGTATCGTTTAATTTTTTGGCAGCAACGTAAAAAGTGGATTGGAATGGGATAAATATAATACTTATATTTTCATCTGTTCACCCAAGTTCAACAAGTTAGCTATCTACTCTACCTTTAAATTAGCTATCTACTTACTTCTATTTCTTCTAAGTTTTCCACTTTTCAAGAGGCCCATGATCATCTCTATTTTTAGAATTCCCAGATTTCTCAAGAGTTGGTGAGAACTTTTGTAGGTCAATCAATATTTGCCAAGTGTAGATATTTTTCAGTATAAATATATAAAAGTCCTTGGAGAGAAATGCTAAGCAGTTTTATTTGCTTAATCTTAAAGCATAATATTTTACATAGTATTTCCATAAATTTTCATTTTAATGTGCATTTTCAACACTAGATGTGTAATAATAAATTAAGCAAACAAACTTGTGTAGGCTATATAGTTATATTTGAATCTAAACTTTAAGTCTTGAAACGACTGGAGAAAACAGTGTGATGTCAGAAGAAGCAGCAAAAAAGTAACACATAGAACTTAACTCTGTGCCAGTACTGTCCTAAGAACATCATGTATATTAATTCATTTGGTCCATAGAACACCTTATAAGGTAGATCTATTATTATTGCCCCCCACCCCCTTTATAGATGTGAACATTGTGACACAGAGAGGTTAAGTAACTCTCTATGTGGTAGAGCTTGGCGGGATTCAAGGCCAGGTAGCCTGGCTGGGAAAGGATCATGATTTAACCAGTTCACTCTCTTGCTCTTATATGGCCTAGGGTGTAAATCAAGAATTACAGAAACTCCTTCTCAAAACCTGCATCTTTATCTCCTAAGAAAATGAGTGATGTCCACACTGTCCTGTCCTCAGCAGCCCAGCTCCTGCAGCCTCATGCCTATGGCTTTTTTTATGGAGTCGGTCCAGCTCACATTTGGTCTTCCCCTTTTCCTGCTACCTTCTATTTTTCCCAGCAGTACTATCTTTTCCAAAGAACCCCGCCTTTTCATTATGTGCCAGTAGTAGGGAGCTTCACTTTTGTCATTTTTGCCTCTAGCGATGTTTTAGGCTTAATTTGCTCTAGAACACACTTGTTCACATTTCTGGAAGTTCAGGGTATATATACAGCTCTTTTCCAATGCCATGTTGAGGTTAATGTCCTACAGGGCAATAAAATTGTAGCTTTTAGGGTTATCCTTATTACCAGACAAATTATGTGCATCTCTACTGGATAAGGTGTACAAGTTAGCATGTAGCTTCATAGAGATGGAGCTTTTACCTAACAGTAAGTAGATAAAGCAAGTAAAGTGACAGTCCTCTAAACAAGTTGATAATATTGGGATGAGTCTATTATACAATGCCCAGTGTATTAGCTTCCTAGAGCAGCTATAATAAATTATCCTAAACTAGATGGCTTAAAACAACAGAAATTTGTTCTCTCATAGTTCAAGAGGCTAGAAGTCTGAAATCAAGATGTCACCAGTATTGAGTCCTTCTGAAGGCTGTGAAAGAGGATCTGTTCCATGCTTCTCTCCTAGCTTGTGGTGGTTGCTGGCAAGCCTTGGTGTTCCTTGACCTGTAAACGTATTACTCCAATCTCTTCCTCTATTGTCAACATGGTGTTTCCTCCATGTGTCTGTCTGTTTCCCTATTTTCTCTCTCTGGTAAGGATACCAGTCATACTGGATTTAGGGCTTACTTTACCTCAGTATGACCTCATCTTTAATTACATTTTCAAAGGCTCTACTTCCAAATAAGGTCAGTTCTGGGGTTTTGGGAAGGACATAAGTGAGGGTAGAGGTGTAGAGGGGCACTACTCAACCTGACATAACCAACAAGACAATAAAAGGACATGCCACCTACTTTTCCCCCGCTTATTTCCAAGTTTTAAAGACTTTTTCTTAAATGACATTCACTTATTTTCCTACTCTCTCCACTGATGTCTCTTGAATTTCGATAGTAGCTGAGGCTGGATGACTACTATTGATACAATGCAAAGGGAGATATTGAGTATGTGTCTAATAAAAAAGCAAGGTGTAGATCACATATGAATACTTAAATGTGATGATACAGTAGGCTTAATTTCCAGTGCAGGTATCAGGTCACTCAGTTACTATTTTTGGAGAAATCATTTTCATGAGCTGTTTTGGTACATAACATGTGCCTGAAATTATTAAGGCTGATTCGAGAGAGTGGGTCTTGGTACAGATTAAGAACACAGGAGGGAATTTTAAGTTATACAGGTCACTTCATTGCCTTCCTTTTTACTGTTGTTGTTTAAATGAAAGTTTTTTAATAAGATGTCCAGTTAGCCAGAATTTAGGATTTCAGAACAGAGAAGCTACCAGCCCTTATCTACATTATCCTCTTTAGCTAGTGTCTTTAGAGTGGATGTTTTGGGGCATGGGGTGGGGTGGGGAAGGGATTCATTTAACGGGCCCTCTTGGTGATACAAATGTTGGATGAATAGGGATCCATTACCCTTGGGGAAGGTTTCATGGCAGTTTAATAGGAACTTTTTTGGCTAAACTTTGTTCCAAAAACCTGGTTGGCAGTGATGGTTACTGAATTAGGAGGTTGGTAGATTTTAAAAGAAAGAGACTGAGATTTACCTCTCACCCTTTTAATACTGACATGTCATGTTCTTGAAGCTTTTTCTGATGAGTCAACATGCCTTGACCTACCTGAAGTCAACTCATAGGGTCACATATGAATCAAATAAGAACTCTATCATATCTATCTATCTGTCTGTCTATCT
>NW_011888864.1:5520108-5525141 GCF_000151845.1 Pteropus vampyrus | reverse complement strand
CAAATAAAATTTCCAATAAATAGGGCAGGGAAGGGCTCAAGCAAGAAATTAGAAAAATAAAAGTGATAATGATCTCAGTTTTCTCCCAAGTTGATTAAATGGCTCCACTAATTACAAAACATTTAGTGACATTTTTGCCTGATTTTTTTCTTGCTAAAGGTCAACCCCAGATAAGTGAATCTTTCCTTTTTCTCTCTTGATATGACAACTCTGGCTTTTGGCCTATAATTCTGTTATTCTTATCTCTGGAAAAACATTCAAGAGAATTAGATAGAATAATCTCATTCAAAATAGATGATGACACATACTGTTTATTTTCTTTTGGCATTTGCTAAAGTGCACTTTGTGTTATTCTTTATGGTATTTGTTTTATAAAATGCAGAGGTACTGTCATCTTTCCCAAGTAGGTGATATACAAAAGGCTTAGGTATAATCTTGAGATGTTGCCAATGCTGTTATTATTGTTTTTTTGGTAGCTTTTTTCAAAATGAGCTTTATATTTTAAAGTGCTGCTTATTTTATATTTTAAATGCTACTTATTACAAAGCAGAAAAATAAAGAGAAAACGCTGGAAAGTCTGCCCCACAGTGATGACCATGTTGGTGCACACAGACACACATATGTGTATGTATACAGCTTTATATTGTTAAAAAGAAAACGAACAGTCCAAAAATGATGTTGCTTGTGGTAAGCCCTAGCAAGACTTAATACCTAACCTAATTGTAGTTTCGGTATCTCCCAGGAGTAGAATTTTAAACCAATCATCCTGGAATTTGTTGAGCAACACTAATGTGGTAATCTGCTTGATAAGATCCCTTGCCTTCCCCTAAAAAAAAGGCGACATTGCCGGGAATAATGCACTCTTTTAACTTCCTTGTCTCACCTTCCCTTTAGCCTCCAAAAACCTTCCATTTTGTACAGTTCCTCAGAGCTCTCTTTATTTGATAGATGTGATGCTGGCCAATTCACAGATCTTTGATAAAGACCATTAGATCTTTAAATTTACTTAGGTAAATATTTGTTCTTTAACAATACAAATATATATAATACATGTTCTGAAATCATCATCATCACTCAATAATTTATCATGGTCACCTTTCCATCTCCATAAATCTAGATCTAGCAACCACTTATGATGGTTATCACATTATCTGTACTATAATTTACTTAATTAGTTCCTCATTGAAGACCATTTAGGTTTACTTCTGATTTTTCATCACTATAATGCTAAACATCTTCGCATCTACATTTTTCACATTTTTGTAATTATCACCTTAAGATAAACTCCTTGAAGCGGAATTGCTAGTAACAATATGCAAGCATTTCGCAAAAACATTTCTAGAAAGGTTATGCCCATTTATGTTTCCTGCAACAGTCTGTAAAAGCCTATTTCTCAATACCTCAAAACAGATTTTGTCAATATATTTACTCTTTGCTACACTGATAGGAAAAGCTTAATTTTGTTTTAAAAATATTACAAATAAAGTTTTTAAAAATTTTAAATTTATGCTTTCTGTACCACCCTAGTGTTCAGTTCTACTCCCTAAGAAGCCCTATTTTAAATATTTCTATTTTTATTATTCATACTGACTATTTCTGTAACTTAAACTAATACTGTTATGTATACGTATTTTTCAGCGTTAGAGAGCATACTGACTTCTATTAAATTATCAAGGACGTGTATTTTCATAGTCCTTTCTGCCTCTCTTTTTCTGTATCTACTCTTGCTGTATCTACTTTATCCCACATTGATCTAGAGGTAAAAGTCAATATTTGTTTAGATTTTTAAGAAAAATCTACTCACGCAAAGCTTTTATAAACAATGTACATTCCCCAAAGAGATTGGAGATTAGTTTATGTTGAAGCAAAGTAAACAATTTTAATGGGTTCAGAAGACATTCCCATTTTTAAAAGCCCCATCTGCTGCTTGTGATTAATTAAAGATGGCAACCAATTCTTTGTCATCCTCCCTGCTGGAAAATGGAGTTTTTTTCCCTTGTCTTTGATTCTGGGCTGGCATAATGACCGCTTAACCAATTGAATTCAGTGGAAATTAACCAGTGTCAGTTTCTCTGAGGACTGGCAGCCTCTGCTTCCTCTCTCTTAGAATGCTTCTGGGGATATCCCCTTTTTAACTCAGCCATCGTTATGTGAGAAGCTCCAGAAGATGTGTGCCCACCTAAACGCCCAGAAAACTATCAGCATCCACTGTTAGCCATGTGAATGCACCATCTTGAACATTCCAGCCTAGCTGAGTACCCAAATGTTTACAGCTCCAGCTTTGTGATAATGTGGAAGTGAAAAACACACCTAATGAACTTATGGATTTGGCTAAGGAGATTTCAATTGAGCTTCAAGATGTCTTCAGACCCAGCTCACATCATGTGGGGCAAAAGAAATACCCAGGTGAATCTAGACTTAGGATGGACTATTAGAGAGCACTATGTATACCTGAAGCAGCTGTCCAGCCATTGGGTTTGTCCTTCATCTCATTGCAACATCACCCTCTTTTGCTGGCTCCTCAGCCATCCTCTCTCATTTCTAGTTCTCCTCCATGCCACCATCATCATTAATCTTCCTTTCAAGAGGCAAACTAGCCAAACTCGTCTTCTGGTTTCATTTAAAATGTCTTTCCCCATTCTGAAAACTTTATACCTGCTAAGCCAAATTCCCAGTGGGCAGGAATTTACCAAGGCAATCTTTCAAACAAAGTTCTCTCTTGAAGGAGAATTGTGGCGGGTGAAAGTTTAGCTGCTGATGAACATAACAAGCTACACTCACTGCTTCTCCTGCACTGACGGCTGAAACAACTTCTTGTCCTTCTCCTTTTCTGTGTCCTCTTCCCTCCTCTCTTCCTCTCTTCTTCCTCTTTTTCTGCTTCCTTGTTCTTCTCCCCCACATTTCTTTATGCACCACGAGGAGCTAAAACTGTCGATGATGAGATGCTCTGTTGCTCTTTCAGTCCAATCACCATTCCAGTTCCAAAAAACAAATTACCTCACTGCAGAACTGTGCACCCAGAGTCCATAAATAAGTGTTAGACGATGATGGAAATGAATTAATCAGTTAATTGACACATTTGTTAAGCATTTGTTTTCTGGAAGGCACTGAGCTAGCCGATGGGGAAGAAATAAAAGATATATGACATCAGTTCCCACTTTATTTTCTCTCTCATTCTTCTCAGCACTGTGTGTATATTGTAGTAACTCATTCTAGTCTATCAATTCAAGTATATTTATTGAGCACTTCCAGTGTACCAGGCACCATAGATGTGTGTGCCTTTGGGACACTTCCTTCTTCTCTTTAAACCCTCTTTTTGTGTTAGTTTCCTAGGGCTGCTGGAACAATACACCACAAACTGGGGGGCTTAAAATGATAGGTATGTATTCTCTTGCAGTTATAGAAGCCAGAAATCTGGAATCAGGCCTTGGAAAGAGCGTTTTCCTTCTGAAGCCTCTGGTGAAAGATTCTTCCTTGCCTCTTTCAGCTTCTGGTAGCCCTAGGCGTTCCTTGGCTTGGGGCAGCATCACTCGTCTCTGCCTCTGTCTTCACAGGGCTGTCTGCCCTCTGTGTCTGTCTGTATCTAAATGTTTTTCTTTCTACAAGGACACCAGTCATATTGAATTAGGGTCCACCCTCTATCCAGTATGACCTCATCTTAACTTATTACATTGTTTAGAATCTTATCTCCAAAAATGTCATATTCACAGATTCTAGGGGTCAGAACTTCAACGTGTGTTTTTTGGGGGGAAAGGGGAAACACTTCACCCCACAATACACCTCTTTTCTCTTTCTCTTCTACTCTGATTAAGCTTCTTGTCTTCTTCTACTCCCCCTTCTAAAACTTCTTCCCCTTTTTCCCACACATCTGTATCCTCCATCCTCATGCACTACCTTTGAGTTCCAGTTGCATAGCAAACACTATATTTCTCCCAGTGGTGATGCTGGCTCCCTTGGACATGGGTCATGGAGGCTCAGAGGTGTACAAAGAAGGGAAAGGAGTTTAGGCCAATGTCTTTAGAGTGACAAATGTCTCAGCAATTGCTTTCTCTCTCCCAATCTCTCAATGTCCTGCAATCTTGAATATACCACCCACCGGTAAACACTCTGGAAGAAAAGAGCTGAGAAAAAAGTAGGGAGATAATGATGAAGACATTCTCTAGATAATTACAGCAAGCAATTCATCTAATTAAGCGAATATTATTCAACCACTTTATAATACCTGCCAGAATATTATTGGATTTCCATAAAGTGCAGTAATATATTACTAAATAAGTAGAAAAAGATTATAGCTCTTAACTTTGGCAATAGAACTGTTAATAATTCTTCAGCTCCATCTCACCCATTTTATACTTCCTCCAGTGGGTCCTGCCTTTACCAACATGGGGTTTACCATTGGACAGCACATTGTTGGTTTCTAATACTTGAATGAGTCCAATCAGAGCAAATGGAAGAGCTGATGCATATAAGTGCTGATGAACATACTTTACGAGCTTCTGATATCGAAGAGTTAATGCCTCTGGGGTCTGCTTTCCCTCAATCACACAAAAGAGTAAGGGCTTTTATGGTCACATCTTATTGGACACTGGTGTATTACCACGGTTGTTGATCATTTATCCTCCAGTGTCTCTCTTCCACGTAAAAGGACAGTAGTGGACTCCTCTTTACTGATTTATGGTGTCCTAGATAACAAAATGAGCCCTATTGTGATGACGTATTTCAAAGCAACTTCCTTGGGCTGTGAGCCAAATCTGAGGCAAGTAAGAAGGGCTGGTTTATTAGTTTGTTAGCCTGCCATAACAAAATACCACAGACTGGGGTGTGAGAGGTTAGGGGGTAAGAGGTAAGCAACAGATATTTATTTTCTCACAGTTCTGGAGGATGAGCAGTCTAAGATCAAGCTGTCAAGGTGTCATCTAATTTGGTTTCTTCTAAGACTGCTCTCCTTGGCTTGCAGATGGCTGCCTTCTCACTATATCTTCATGTGGTCTTTCCTCTGTGTGCAACTCCGTCGTCTCTTTTTGTGTCCAGAT
>NW_011888864.1:5497120-5520058 GCF_000151845.1 Pteropus vampyrus | reverse complement strand
CTCTTTAAACCCTCTTTTTGTGTTAGTTTCCTAGGGCTGCTGGAACAATACACCACAAACTGGGGGGCTTAAAATGATAGGTATGTATTCTCTTGCAGTTATAGAAGCCAGAAATCTGGAATCAGGCCTTGGAAAGAGCGTTTTCCTTCTGAAGCCTCTGGTGAAAGATTCTTCCTTGCCTCTTTCAGCTTCTGGTAGCCCTAGGCGTTCCTTGGCTTGGGGCAGCATCACTCGTCTCTGCCTCTGTCTTCACAGGGCTGTCTGCCCTCTGTGTCTGTCTGTATCTAAATGTTTTTCTTTCTACAAGGACACCAGTCATATTGAATTAGGGTCCACCCTCTATCCAGTATGACCTCATCTTAACTTATTACATTGTTTAGAATCTTATCTCCAAAAATGTCATATTCACAGATTCTAGGGGTCAGAACTTCAACGTGTGTTTTTTGGGGGGAAAGGGGAAACACTTCACCCCACAATACACCTCTTTTCTCTTTCTCTTCTACTCTGATTAAGCTTCTTGTCTTCTTCTACTCCCCCTTCTAAAACTTCTTCCCCTTTTTCCCACACATCTGTATCCTCCATCCTCATGCACTACCTTTGAGTTCCAGTTGCATAGCAAACACTATATTTCTCCCAGTGGTGATGCTGGCTCCCTTGGACATGGGTCATGGAGGCTCAGAGGTGTACAAAGAAGGGAAAGGAGTTTAGGCCAATGTCTTTAGAGTGACAAATGTCTCAGCAATTGCTTTCTCTCTCCCAATCTCTCAATGTCCTGCAATCTTGAATATACCACCCACCGGTAAACACTCTGGAAGAAAAGAGCTGAGAAAAAAGTAGGGAGATAATGATGAAGACATTCTCTAGATAATTACAGCAAGCAATTCATCTAATTAAGCGAATATTATTCAACCACTTTATAATACCTGCCAGAATATTATTGGATTTCCATAAAGTGCAGTAATATATTACTAAATAAGTAGAAAAAGATTATAGCTCTTAACTTTGGCAATAGAACTGTTAATAATTCTTCAGCTCCATCTCACCCATTTTATACTTCCTCCAGTGGGTCCTGCCTTTACCAACATGGGGTTTACCATTGGACAGCACATTGTTGGTTTCTAATACTTGAATGAGTCCAATCAGAGCAAATGGAAGAGCTGATGCATATAAGTGCTGATGAACATACTTTACGAGCTTCTGATATCGAAGAGTTAATGCCTCTGGGGTCTGCTTTCCCTCAATCACACAAAAGAGTAAGGGCTTTTATGGTCACATCTTATTGGACACTGGTGTATTACCACGGTTGTTGATCATTTATCCTCCAGTGTCTCTCTTCCACGTAAAAGGACAGTAGTGGACTCCTCTTTACTGATTTATGGTGTCCTAGATAACAAAATGAGCCCTATTGTGATGACGTATTTCAAAGCAACTTCCTTGGGCTGTGAGCCAAATCTGAGGCAAGTAAGAAGGGCTGGTTTATTAGTTTGTTAGCCTGCCATAACAAAATACCACAGACTGGGGTGTGAGAGGTTAGGGGGTAAGAGGTAAGCAACAGATATTTATTTTCTCACAGTTCTGGAGGATGAGCAGTCTAAGATCAAGCTGTCAAGGTGTCATCTAATTTGGTTTCTTCTAAGACTGCTCTCCTTGGCTTGCAGATGGCTGCCTTCTCACTATATCTTCATGTGGTCTTTCCTCTGTGTGCAACTCCGTCGTCTCTTTTTGTGTACAGATTTCCTTTTCTTAAACAGAAACCAGTATTATTGGATTAGGGCACACTGTAACAGACTCATTTAAACTTAATCACTTCTTGAAAGGCCTAATATAGTCATATTCTGAGGTGCCAGGAGTTAGAGCTTCAACACATGAATCTTGAGGGGGACACAATATGGCCCATAACAACTGAGTTTTCCCAGACTGGTTGGTTTGGGAAGGAGTCTATGACTCCTACCATGGTTTTATTTACTTTTTTTCTGTCTTTACCCCCGTCATCCCGTCTGTCTTGATTGTGTACTTCATTGATGAAGATTCTATCAAGAGACCAAACATTTTCTACCTTCCTTGTTTACCCCTGAGCTCATGGCTTTCATCCTCATGGGCATAAGATGGCAGTTATATTACCAGCTACCAATATTTGCAGTCCATGCAGATAAAAGGGGAGCAGAGAAGAGCAGAGAGGAGCCTTTACCAAGGACTTTTACCTATATTTTGGTGGCCGGGCGTGTGGCATGTGACCACTTCTAGTTGCAGAAGAAGCTGGGAATTTGAGTATTGTGTTTGTCAACATCTACTGTAGAAGGACTTAATGTTGAAAATTAGCAAATAGATACTATCCTCTCTTTTGGCATTTCAACTCAAGAACCTCAAAAGCAATCTCTTGGATCCTTGAGAGGCCCAGGTTGAGTTTAAGCGCTTCTTCAACACTCCTGCTTGTGGGTGGAGGTCAATATCTGGTCATCTGCTTGGTCAGCCTGATCTGAGGTGTGGTACCTTGGCTGGCCCTTTTGGTCATTTCCCAAGTGGTACCTTTAACTCTCTTGTCTTTTCATCCCTACTGTCGGTCCCAGTTCATAGAATGTTACTTTTGTATTTGGTTTTCATTCCTGGTTTTATTCCTGCCTCCCAGAGTTGTACTATGCTCCAGGTAGGGACTATCCTAAACTCAGTGGAATCCTGCTACTTATGAAGAGACCTTTGTCATCCAACCACCTGGACTTCAAAGTGTCACCCACCCAGGGAACCAAAGTCACTGAGCTCTCTGCCTTGCTGGGTTGCCTGCTCCCTCTTATGCCTCAGATGCTCACCATATTCCAGGGCTGGGACTGGAGATGATTTACACCTTGTGCATCGGGGCTTTGTTCATTCAGTTGATTAGTTATTGTTGTCTGGGCCCACTTCTCTTGCGTGTGCGTGTGCATGTGCGTGTGCGTGTGCGTGTGCGTGTGCGTGTGTGTGTGTGTGTTTGTGTGTGTGTGTGTGTGTGTGTATTAGTTAAGGAAGGATTGTTGAAGCTTCTGAGCTGGGCTATGAAAGATGGTTAGAATTTGGGCAATTGGAGATGAGGTCTTTCCTAGATATCTGAGTAAGACACCAGGTAGGAAAGTAGTTGCGGCAGGCACCATTTCACTCAAATCCTTTAGGTCAGTGGTCTAGCCTTTTTGGCTCCAGGGACTGGTGTTCCTATGAGACTCTAATGTCTGATGATCTGAGGTGGAGCTGACGTGGTGATGCTAGCACTGGGGAGCAGCTGCAAATACAGATGAAGCTTCGCTGGCTAACCTCCTGCTGTGTGGCCTGGTTCCTAAGAGGCCATGGAATGGTACCAGTCTGCAGCCCAGGGGTTGGGGACCCCTGCTCTAGGTCTTTTAATCTTTTCTCTCCTTCCACCCCCACTCATCCATCCCTACACAAACTTTGGTGTGTTTTGCTTCCAACAGCTCTGCACCTTTGACTCTTGGAGGACCGTCCTTGGACTACTGGGGCAAGCGTTGCCTCTTCACACAGAGATCCGGAAGTATCTGGAATTTACATCTCATCTTTTCTGCTCCTACCCACTCAGCCCTTAGCCAATGACTGATTGGTGTGGGAGTAAGAAGGCTCAACAAATTTTACCTCTGAGGCTTAATTTAAACTTCAGACTTCCCTGTTGCATCAGACCCATAAACTCCCTCTGATCTCCCCCGTGAGCCTGTGTCAGAAATCATACCCCTTCTTGGCTTCTCCCTTCCCTATCTGGATTCCTCATTAAGTCACCTGCACATGAATCCTTATCTCAGGGCCTCTGCAGAACCCCACCTAAGATAATAAGAATGTGTTTGGGGAACAGAAATAACTCACTTTAGCTGCAGTGAAGAAATGTAAGTCAGGACAAAGTTATAGGGGGCTTTGAATGTCAGGCAAGCCATCAATAATTTATTCTATCGGGAACAGGATGTCACTAGTAGTTTCTCAACTGTGAATTAGCCTATGTATGAAGGGAATTAATAAATGAATTAAAGTGAAAGGAATCTGGAGGTAATAAGCTGGCTAGAAAGCTATTTTAATAATCCTGAGTTACTAAAGTCTTAAAATAGATTTAAAGGATGTGGCAGCAGGAGGTGAAGGATGGGGATACTTGTAAGAGGAATTTTGGAGGCTTTATTGGTACAATGTGTAAACTAACACTGAAAGTGAGAGAGAAGACATTGAGCTGAGTCTTGGTGTGTGAGGAGATGGGGTACCATGTACGGAAATCAGAAACACAGAAAGAAGGTCTGGTTTAGAAGGAAATGGTGGATTTAGTCTTCGTTTATGGGCTGACCCTTTGAAATCACATATTTTAACCCAGTATTAATATTTCTTTCCCTTGCATGTTTCACAATTTATCTTTCAGGAGCAGAGGATCCTTTCCAAGACATCATCTTGCATAATTCTTAGATTGTTATGGCATAATTGGTGTCTGATCATTTTTAGCTTCAACTTTTCAACATCAAGAGAGAATTTACAGGGGAAAAAAAGATCTCATTGTGATGACAGCAAGTTTCACAGGGCTCTGTGCTGTTTTCTTTTACAGGTTCTTGAATGGCATGCATTGCATTTAGATAACACCTAATGCCAACTGCACAGTGAGCTGTGAGAATTTAGATGGTAAAAGGTTATATTTAACAGTGGGGCTGAGTTTATTGCACATCTTAAAAATTAACGATGTCCTTCATGATCCTAAGATAACTAATCATTCTGCAGAAGCAGAATGGGTGAACTTTCAGGTCCAGAAAATCTGAACAATAAAGACACAATATAACCAGTGTATCACTGAAACCATTTTTCTTACAGACACAGTACTTAGCTTTATTGTCAGTGTTATCTGAGATTGTATTTTGCTTAAGATAATGAGCCTTTGTATTAAGAAGTGGTAAATACTCAAAGACCCTCACTTTTAATTTAAACACAGTTAAATGTACCATCCCAGAGTGGAGCTATTGCCATCATTGTTAGCACATCTGGGGTTTATTGCTTTCCAAATTTACATGTTCTTTGTGTTTGTGAGGGTGCTGTACCATATCAGCAGCTCTCTGTGGAGAAAAATCTTGCATTTAAAAAACAAGGACCAAACCACTGAAGGATGATGCCTTAATTAGTTTAATCATTCATGAGTTGATTTAGACCCACCAACATTTTTGAGCAACTACTATGCGTTAGGTGTAATGCTATAGACTAAATGCTGGCAATACACAGATGAATAAGGAGGCATATCCCCTGCTATGGAAGGACTTGAAGGCCAGTTGGGATTACAGACATCAGAAATGAATAATTTCAGCACAGCATGGTGTGGTGCACGGGGAACCTCATCAAGCTGCAGAGAGGAAGAGATGCCACTGGAAGTACAGAAAGCCCATTCCAGTTCTCCCTCTCAACCTTCATGTTTCAATTGGGCTGAGCACTCCTTACATCTGGCAGTTTAAAAGGGAGAAATTTCCTCAAAAATTTAAATATAGAATCACTCTGTGACGTAGCAATTCTACTTTTAGGTATACCCAAGAGAAATGAAAATATACGTCCACACAGAAACTTGTAACGGCATTATTCACAATAGCCAAAAGGTAGAAACAACTCAAATGTCCATCACTTGATAAATGGATAAACAGAACGTGGTCTATACAAGGGAATGTTATTCATATATAAAAAAGGAACGAAGTATTGACACATGCTACAACATGGGTGAACCTTGAAAATGTGATGCTAAATGAAAGAAGCCAGACACAAAAGATCACATATTATATGGTTCTATTTATATGAAGTATCCGGAATAGGTAAATCCATAGAGACAGAAAACAGATTGATGTTGCCTGGGACCGAGGGGAGGGGACATGGGGAGTGACTTCTTAATGGGAATGGAGTTTCCTTTTGGAGTGATGAAGATGTCTCAGAACTAGACAGAGGTGATGTTGTACAACTTTGTGTATGTACTAAATGTCACTGAATTGTACACTTAGAATGGCGGAGAGGAGAGGAGAGTTGAATTGAGGAGACAGGAGAGAGAGATCTGGTTATTTAAGTGTCTAAACCAAAGCTAAAGGGACACCATTTAGGCATTCTTAATTCTCTCACTATTAATAGTGCAGAAAGGACCTCTTCAAAGTTACCATTGATTTGTGGTAACTTTAACGCCAAAATATACTCATTCTTTGAAGCATAAACAAAGGTAGTCTGTTTCTCACCGTTCCTTTTGCAGGGGAAGAAATGTGTAACAGGCTGACCTCTTGCTCTCCATTTTTTATCCTACCTTCAATTCTAGAAGACTCTCCTGAGCAATGGGGTTTCAGAGGAAGCTTTTCAGAGAAGAAAGTTTCTGTCTGAACTGAGCATTGAAGGATGAATTGGAGCTATTTAGATGAAGAATTTGAGACAGAAGATGGGTAGAAGGTATTGCAGTAGGAGGAAACAGTACGAACAAAATAATGTAGCAGGAAAAAGCATGATGCATTTGAAGGAACTACAAGTAGGTTATTAGTACTATAGGGAAATGTGAGATAGAGATCAGAAGATGGGGTTGTAGAAGTAGAAAAGGAAGACTCTGTGCGATGCAAAAGTGATTGGGAAGACATGGTGCTCTGAAAATGCTTGTCAGTACACAAGCTGATTGTAAACATCTCTTAACTCCAACTTCTGTGATACCACTTTGGTAGACTGAAGTTGTCCAAAATGAGGGCTCCACAGGTATACAAACTGTGTATTTGCACAGGGCTCCATGTTTGGTTTAGTGCTCTCTTATTGCTCTCTTGAAATTGTGAATCGTTTTTTAGCAGTCGACCTTACATTTTCATTTTGCACCAGGTCCTACAAATTATGTAGCTGGTCCTGGGTGGGAGAGTTTACACTATAAAAATTGGCAAATGCTACAAATCAGGGCTTTCTCCTCCAGGAGAACCAGTTGTCAAACATTGATCAGCCCACAGCACTGTCTGGAGGGAAGCCACTGGCAGATGTGGTTTCCAAGGTGTGATTGGATGGGGAGCAGGAAGTTAAGGGACTGAGAGAAAAGACATCAAATGAGTTTATGATTTAGAACATAAGATGATAGTGAGTTGTGGATCCATTTATTTCTGTATTGAAGAAATATGTGGTGACTCCCTATTCTGCCTCAGGTACTTTGCTAAGCACTAGGAATTAAAGACAATAGAACTCAATCTTAAGGAAAGGGCATTAGAAAGAGTAGTCATTAATTTGAATCATGAAATAGAATAGAAATTATGTGCAAAGGCAAGAATGCAAGAGATTCTGGGTCCTTTTAGAGAATGGCACTTAGTTCCATGAGGCTGAAATTAGGTGCTTCTTGGAGGATGGAGAAGAAAGTAAAGAGAGGTCAGGTGGATGCCAATCACTAAGACCATGGCCACAATTTTGATTTATTTGGCAGGTGGTGGGGAACCACTATGGTATGTAAGCAGAGTAGCGATGTGCCTAGATTGTAGAAAAATCCTCTTTGCCAATGTGGGGAGTACATTGGACAGGACACAAGCCAGGATCCATTTATAGCCATACAGGATGGGCCTGAGGGCTGCCTGCCATGCTAAAGTGGTAGCAGTGAGAAGAAAAAAGGAAGGAATTGTTTGAAATATTTAGGCAAAAATGGCAGAATTTGATGTCTGGATGCAGGCAATGATGGAGGGGAGAGAGACTAGGATTACATCCAGGTTTCTGACATGGATATTTATGTAGAAAAACAAACAAAATTTTTTTTTAATTATTAAAACATCTCTTTTGTTCTTGAAAACCATTCTATCTTATTTTGCTTAGATAGGGTATGTTAGTTCCACACAGGTAATCAAAATCATGCCATAAAAATGTGTAGTTCAATGAAACCAAGCTACAGAAAGGAATTATACCAAGAAACTGTTGGTTCAATGCAAAAGCATCTTGTTTTTAAGCCAACTTGGGAAAAGTAGACACAATTCCATTTCATACAAATAAAAATAAATGCTGACTGATGAACCCAGTCAGCTGGTATTCGACCTCTCATAGTCTAGACGAAATTCAGGCAAGTGAAGATATAAGAAGATGGTGAACAGATAGAGTTGTAAGTAAAGGCAAATTGGTCATAAATGTAGTTTGGAGAGTTGTTAGAATGTGGAGGAAGGCTTGCTTAAAATGGAAGAGTATATATAGTGTCCATTTAGAATTTTGTGCTAAAGGGAAAAATAAACTCAATGAATGAAAATGAAATATATTCAATTTACTTCTATAGACATGAATGTGAAATGATTCAATTTAATTTTCAAAATGTGTTTATCTTACTCTGTACCTTAGAAACAGAAATACAAAGATTTGATCTCTGTCCTTGAGGAACTTATAATCATGAACATAAATATCCAACTATAATATATGAGAAAGTGAATATAAGATGGACAATGGCAAGATGTACGGAATAATGTTTATTTATAAAAAAAAAAAATTCTGACACCAAATCTGTAGCAACCAGCTTAGGAAACCAATCCAATATCTACAGTAACCAGCTCAGAAAGCCAGACTACTATCTATAAGTCAGACTTGTAGGAAGTTAGACTACTATCTCTAGCAACCAATCTCGGAAGCCAAACGACAACTCCTGTAATGCTTGGCCTCAGATGGACAGGACTTGATTAACATCTGACAGCTTTTCTAATTTTTTTTTTTGTCTTTGTTTCTACCTTAGCACCAACCAGAGAAAGCCAAATATGCTCCCCTGACCAATCACACAAGATGCCCTGTTCCTATTAGCTCACCTCCTGCTTCCCCAGGTCAGCAGTCTCCAATGAAGGCACACCTCGAGCCTTCCCTTTTTCCACTATAAAAGCCTTCCCACTCCTCTGCCTGCCTTTGAGCCTCTGTGAAATGCACGTGATAGTGGCTGCCTCCCTCGTCACAGCAAGCTCTGAATAGCCTTTGCCTGTTCTCACTTGGCCGGTCTTCGTTTATTTCCACATAGAGAAGGCCACGTAAAGTAAATACTAAAAATATCTACAAATTTCACACTGTGTGAAAATAGAGGAAAGAGTAAAACATTCTGTTGGAGAAGGTGGGAATGCAACCTTGCAGTGACTAGCTGAAAATCACCCACTCCTAGATGACTTCTCTTTTAAATTTTTATATACACTAATGCTAAGATAGTCTGTGGACTTCACAGAGGGAGAGATGCTGTTTGACCTCCAAAAGCAAGAGCCGTCCAGCTGGTTACTGCTCAGATCCCCGCTCCAAGTTCAGGACTCCAAGAAAAACTCGAATCACTGCAATGGGCAGGGACTCATCTAGATCTCAGAAATTCTCTGATGGACATGGGTGTAAACCAAAATACTCACGTTTGAGTGAGAAAAGGTATATTTGCTAAATATTTGCTAAATAGCATTTTAAGATATTTATGATTTTTCAGCCCAGTTTTCGCCCTTTATTCCCTTTATTCAAACGGATAATAGATGCCGATGTTCTTTATTCAGAGAAGGCTGCAGCTGACTGACTTGTTTCCAAAACCTAAACCCACAGAGGAGATGAGGCTGTAGCTTCCTGAGTGGATCCTCCAACAGGAGGCTTCTGCTTGGAGAGCTGATGCCATGGAGAGAAAGGAGGGAGAGGTGAGATGGAGCTTCCCCCTGTTCGTCTGAGCCACTTCTCCACCACAGATTAGAAGGAGTTGAAGTAAGAGGAGAGAAGAGGCTGGGGGTCTTGGAGGAGGGGGGTCTTGGTTACAGTTTCCCAGAAACACCTGGAAACGTTGAAGGACTCAAGGGAGATGTGGCAGTTGCTACACAGTCCATTTAGGCAGATAGGATCCTGTGTGTGGATAGCAGCAGCAGAGACTGATCACACAACCATGACAAACCTCCATAATCTTGTGATAGTCCCAGGGAGCCTTCTGGAAAACTCTGAAGTGATTGAGATTACATTTTCTACCAGCCTTGCATTACCGGCATTGAAATCAGAAATCAGATTGATTTACATGAAGAGAGGAGGGATTTCTTGCACCTGAGTTTGTGAACTGTGATTCATGGACATTTATATGAAGTTAATAAAAATAAAAGGACCATAGAATAAACATTTATAAATTTTCTCACATTGTGTGTCTGTGTACTCATTCAGGGTGGAAACACTCATGACTTGGAGGGGATGGAAGATCAGGTAGGGGAGATGGATCAATTATCTAGCCACCCACTAGATGGCGTCAAGGAGCATGCTCGTTTACATGTGTGCACAGATTTCTTTGCCTTTCCTTCTTGTCCCCTTTTCTTACAGATTTTGCGGCTGTTCTTTGTGTCAAGAACCTTTCTGTGAATTGGGTAAGAAGTTAAGACTCCCTTTGGAAAATGCATTGAGAAGGAGCTGAAAGCACAATAGAAATTATGAGTTAGTTGGGAAATATAAAATCTTTATTAAATAAATGATTGGTGCTGTTTATGTTATTTGAGTTTATAAAAAAAGAAAACTAGAACATATTTCCTTTTGGGAAGATATGTTTCAAAACAAGTGTGATTTAGGAGACTATGTCACCTATATCTACAAATTACAAAATGTGATTTCATTAAAAATATTTACTGGATTTCCAACAAAAATACTAACTGATCCTAATTTATGCCTTACACAGGTGACCCACAACTTTGTAGCCCATTATTGTTCATGCACTTCTGCCATCAGCTGTAGCAAGGGAGAGTGTCTTTGGAGGTCATAGTGGGGAGAGAATGGAAGCTGATGTTTGATTATGGCAATTGCTGGTACCAGGTTCTAGGGGCAGGCCAGGGCATAGTGGAGGCTAATTCACCAGGATAGAGGATATTTTTTGGGGTTGGGGGAGGTAGTCAGTTTCTAGAGTGCTGTCCAATTGAAGCATGCCATCAGCCTGTGGGCAAGAATCAAATTCTCAGATAGGTGCTCATGTCATAAGGAGAAAATCTGAGTTCCTGGCACGATAATGGGTCAGACTGAGGAATCAAAAGGGGACTAAATTCCATGCTTCGTCTAGCAGAGGAAGCCATTCTTGGGTACAGAGGGCTTGCCCTTGGCATAATAGGTTCTGGTTGTGCTTGGAAGCAAAGGCAATTTGAGCGGTGGTGGTAGATAGAAGGGCTCCCAAGAATGTCCACACCCTCATTTCTAGAGCCTGTACATATATTACATTACATGGCAAAAAGGACTTTACAGATGTAATTAAAATTTGTAATTGATAATCAATTGACATGAAGATAGGGAGATTATTCTGGACCATGGGGGACAGGAAGTTAGGGAACCAATGTGATCACACAAGCCCTTAAAGCTGAAAATTTTCTCTGGCTAGGGTCTAAGAGAAAGGGCAGAAGAAGAAGTCAACATAAGATTCTAGGGTGTGTAAAAATCTGACCTCCCTAAAAATATCACCTGGGATGATCCTCACCCTATTCTAAAAAGGCCATTCTTTAAGTTTTATTTATTTATTTAGATGTATACACTATTTCCAAGAGCCAAAAGCCAAAAGCCTTATAACAGAAGAATGAAAAAGAGGAGGTGGTTTTTTGTTGTTGTTGTTGTTGTTGTTGTTTTAATCAGAAAACCAAGAAGAAAACGAACTGTGCGCTCTCTGGCTCAGAAGAGGACAGTCTCAGTGCAAGGCAGAATATACTAGAGATGCGGCATCTGGGGTAGATAGGAGCAGTCCTAGGAGGAACTCCCGAGTCACTTGGGAATGTAAGAAATTCCACATTATTTTCTTCTTATTTTGATGTCCTCTTTAACTCAAGAGCTACTCAGGTGTATGTTTTGGTAAATTTATTTTTAATTATAGTTGACATACAAAATTATATTAATTTCAAGTGTACAACATAGTGATTCAACATTTATATACCTTATATCAGGTGTATTTTTAAATTTTCCAGCAAAAATATTTGGGGGTTAAAAATTATATCGTAGGCAATGAATGGGGACTGTATGATATCAATTGTTTGAAATGTATTGAACTTCATGTGGTTTATTATAGACCTAATTTTTAAAATGTGAAGTGGCTATTTAAAAGAATGTCCATCTTCTGCTTTGAGAATACATACAAAGCAATTTTCTAAATCTCATTAATTGGATAATTAAAGCCCTATGTATTCTTGCTTGCTTTTTATTTTTTTTTAATTTTTGATCCGCTTGAAGAATATACTTCAAAAGAGGTGTGTTAAGACTATTATCTTCAAAGTTTTTTGCTCTAAAAGAACTTTCAGAAAATCGCCTCTCCCATTGCACCTTTTAAAGTTGGCATTTAAAATTACTCACCATAAATTTAAATAGTTCCAAAGAATGTAATTTCTAACTAATAGTAAATATAAGTACCCCTCACTATCTAAATCTATTTAATTTCCAAGGTTTGGATGCTGAGTAGTGAGAGTTCAGAGAATGAGGGATTCATCTAATACCTGAATCCCTTTGGTTTCTGAGTTCAAATGGTATGAGTTTGGGTAGGGGGTATCTGTATTGATATTGCTAATAATGATGTTACTAAATTATAACTAACAAACAGAAAAATGAACACAGCATAATTGTACAGTTCATGAGTTTCTACAATGTGAACACACCTATATAACCAGCATCCAGATCAAGAAAAAGATCATCATCAGACTCCAAAGGCCCCTGCACTTGCTTCCTGTAACTTCTGGCTCCATCCCAGGAATGGCTATGCTGGCTTCCCACATTATTGGCTAGTTTGTTTGTTTCTGAACTTCATATCATGAAATCATATAGCCTGGCTCCTTTTGCTTGACAGTAGTTTGTGAGATTCAATTGTATCAAATTTTAAAATAAACCTGTTAGTCATACTTTTAAATTTATGCATTGGAATTTAAGTATCATAATGATTTTGCTGTATACTATCATCCCTTACAAATACACACTCAACGCACCTTTCCTAAACATGGAAAAATTTATACTTCTTCTTTCTCCTTGACGTGAATTTTTTTTCCATATCTCCCACTGAATTTTATCCTAATACAATACAATTTCGTGCTTGAAAATCTTTAAATCTTTATTGCTCACTTTGTTATACTTTTTTTTGCAGTAAAATTATTTCTACTGATTGAAAATCTTGTTTCCTATGACTATCAGACTTAGTGATAAGTTTATTCTATATTTAGTTATAATTTAAATTAGAACATAATTGATCAAAGTAATAATACATTATAAATTATAATAAACATTAAACTATATTTCATTTTCATTGTTTCTTAGTAGTTGCGATAGGCAGAATAATGGCTGCCAAAGATGCCCGCATCTTAATCTGCAGAATCTGTAATATGTTAAGTTACATGGTAAATATGAATTAAAGTTTCAGAGGGAATTAAATTTGTAATTAGCTGACTCTGAGACGAAGTGATTATCCTAGATTGCTCAGGTGGGCCAAATATAATCACAAAAGTCTTTATAAATGGAAGAAAGAGGCAGGAGAGAGAGAGAGAACCAGAGAAATAGCTTTATGAGAAGGATTCTACCTGATGATGTTGGCTTTGAAGATAAAGGAATTGGGCAAGTCTGGAATATGAACAGTGGTTAGAAGTTGGAAAAGCAAGGAAATGGATTCCCCTCTAGAGTCTCCAGAAGAAATTTAGTCAGCTCTGCAGACACCTAGATTTTTATCCCAGTAAGATCCAGTTTGGACTTCTGACCTCCAGAACTGTGAGATGATAAATTTAATTTGCTGTAAGCCATTAAGTCTGTGGTTATTCATTACAGTGGCAATAAGAATCTAATACAGTAATTGAATATAATCTATTGCTAAAATGAGATTGGATGCAGCATCAATTTATGTTTAATTCTTTTAATAGGAAGTAGAAAAGTTTAAATATTTTATAAGATAAACTGGTATGAGGAGTGACTATAGTTGAAATAAAAATTTTATGGTATGACTAAATGAAATAATTTTGTAAATGCTTCAATCGGCAAGAAATCGAGTTAATTTTATCTATAGATTTTGTCAGAAATATCTTAAAATGTAATATTTCCAGAAAAATTCCAGTTATATTTTAAAAATCCCATCACTTACAGCTTTCACTATTTGCATGTTTTTCTTTCCAGCAACTAAACTATCTTAGGCACAAGTATTGAAAACAGCTGAAAAAATTGCTTATGTTTAAAAATATGAAAAAAGCCTCTTTTTTTTTTTGTATTCAATATTTCTTATAAAAGGTCTTTGCTTTGTTCTTTTAGGAACTCTCCAAGATTGATACATCCTTGACTATGGTCTGGGACGTTAGAGGCAACGTGGATAAAAAGGAGTTTTATTGCCTCCCTTCATGCCACTCCACTCCAGATCTAAATCCAGAACATCCCAACAGGGCTTAAAATTCTTACTTTCTTACAAGATAACAGTTAACAGAAATGTATATAGTGAAGGAAAGACAGGGGTCCTACGGTGTGTGTGGGGGGCGGGGGTGGGGTGGGGTGGGGGTTGGTTAGGCACCTGATTATCGTTAGAGAAGTCTCCTCTTTTGTTTGGCTCCTGGAGGGATGTTTGGTTGGGTAACAACCCAAGTGAGGCATCTGTAGTCAGCATTTCTCCCGGGAAAGGAGGCAAGGCATGAGACGGAAAAGCCACACGACGCTGTGGGTAGGCGCGCCAGCCTGAAAGGCTCTGTGTGGGAGTCCCATAGTGTCCACAGTGCTTCTCTTGTAAACTGGTTACAGTTGATTGTGTGCCTGTCTGTATGTATTTTAACACAAAACTGAATATTTCTTATAATACACCTATTTAACCTGACTCCTTCCTGACCTCTCATAGATTCCATCAGTAAATCCTGTCATAATTCTCTTTAAAATCCCACCTCCAAATTCTATCATTTGCCTTTGCTTCCACAAATACTATCTTAATTTAAGCCCCTATCACATATTGTCTAGACTGATAGAATACTCTCCATGGTGACCAACTTGCATCATTCTCTAGCCTTTGATCTGATTCCTCCCCACCCCTTTTAAAATAGATTATATAACGTACTTATTGGTTTTTGGTCTGTTTCTTTACTGGAACATAAATTTCATAAAAGCTATAAATTGTTGTGTCTCCAGTGCCTGTAATAATGCCAGCCACAAAGTATGTATGTAATAAACACAGTGTTGAACAAAAAAAAAAAGTACCTGAGTCATATCTATTAAATTTACTGATATGTTTGGGCTTATGCTTGCCATTTCAATTTGTGCTTCTCTTACTATACTTTCTAATTGCCTTTAGCTAGCTTAATCTGTATTTTGTTTTTTTCATTTTTGCATTTTTACCTTCTATAAATTTGGAAAGGAATACATCTTACATCTAATCTTCTAATGCTTACCCTTAAATACTTAATATTGTCTAGAATGAATAATTATCTAGACATACTATAGAATTAATAAATTTTGTCTGGAATTATCTTTACCCCCTGCCATCCTCATTGGCACTAAAAAGATAAGAATTTACTGCCCTTTATTCCCCCCTGCCCAACTCAAAATCTCACCTGCCTCCGTGGAATTTCACACTGCATGGGATAATTTATTTAAAACTTAAATATTTAATGCTTATTTTAATGTAACAATAAATTTTACTACTTGTTGTAAACTTATTGTAACTTGTTACTTTACAGATCTCACCTCTTCCTCCTGGAACCTCCCTTTTTCCCACCTCCTTAAATTTTCATAGTGGTTCTTCCAAAGAGGGTCATTGGATAGTAAACTTTATGAGATCTTATATATGTAAATGTCTTTATTTTATAGCAGTTCTCAGCAAACTTTTTTTAATGGTCAAAAAAATAAGTATTTTAGGCTTCCAGGCCATATGGTCTCAGTTGCAGCTATTCTGCTTACCATCGTAATGCAAAGGCAGCTATAAACCACACATATAAAGACAATATATAAATGAACGAGCACGGCTGTGTTCCAATAAAATTTTATTTATAAATGAGGTGGCTGATCCACTAGCCAGAGTGTGCTCACCTCAGTTTTAAATGATAGCATTGTCTGGGTATAGAATTTTAGGTTCAAAGTTATTTTCCTTTAGATATTGAAGATAATTGCTCCCATGTTTTTTTGTATCCACTGCTGTTGCCAAGAAGTCTGAGGCCAACCAGTCTTTTTCCTTTATAGATAATCACTTTATTTCTCTCTGGAAGATTCTAGGGTTTTCCTTTTATTTTAATGAAGTTTCTCCATGGATTTTCAACTGCCAACTCCTCAAAATGTCTATCGAAAGTAACTTTTTGATAAGGCAAATCTAAATTTGTTAAAACTATTGCAGTAAGGGAGACCATCACCTTCACAGAATGTTGGCAATGTCTGAAAAAGGATTTGGGGATCAGGGCTCATGTGATTTAAGGCAGGTCTTTCAAGGCAGGGAAAAGACTAGGATTGGGCACAGTTCCTAACAGTTTAGGGTTGGTGGACACAGTGAAGCTCAAAGCAAATGTCCGTATGTAAACTATTGTTTGATAAATGAGCTGTTTGCTCAGACGAAAACGCTATTGTCCAGAAAGGACAATTGTTTGCCCAGATGGGCAAACCATTTATCAAGACAAATTGGTTTTCAGGAATTTCCTGAGTTAAACGAAAATTATTTATTGATTTACAGCCTTATCTTACTGAGCAAGGATTTCATGGAACAATTAAGTCATGTTAAAACAGACGGTCTTAATTCTTGGTCCCAATATTTAAGCTAGGTGGACATGCTGTTCTCTATTTTTGTGTCAGAATAATTTTAAAAATTTATCCTACTGGATAATGAGTTTAGAGACTTTACATTTTACTTCAGTTTTATAAATTTCTAGTCAATTGTCTTTTTAATTTTTATGTACTTTTTATTTTCTCTAGATTCTTCCTTTGTAATTCCTATTATATGGGTGTAAGAACTAGGTTTATTCTATAAATTATTTTTTAAAATTTTGTCCTTTGAGCAAATTCTGTGGCTTTATTTTCTAATTGACTTGGGCCTCAGCTATGCCCATTCTGTCTTTCCACAAACCATATTGTTTTCAATTTCAAAACTTACAACTTTAACGCCCAATAGATTTTATTGGTTCTTTTTAGTCTTTTGATTGCCTGCATTATTTCCTTAAATCTTTGATATAATTATGTCTTTTTTTTTAAAAAACCAAACCCTTCGATGATGGCGCCATTCAACCTGCTTCTTTTAAGTTTTCCCTTTCCTACACATTTATACCCCTCTATTTTACAATGTTAGCTCTCCTGAAATATTTGATTCTTGATTATGTACCTTAATTTTAAGGTTTCCTGTTACGAGATCTGCTGTAACAGTTTATGCAAACTGGTTGAGAAGGAAGTTGGCACTGCCGCTGAGGTTTGTCCCTCACCTTGTCTTTAGTGAGCACGGCAGAGGCTTCCGTGATGTCAGGATATCTCACAGCTGGTCTTCAAGGCATGCCAGGACACTGCCCTTAACCTGTCACTCCTAAACCACCTGTACCCACTGCTTTGTGGAAGGCGAGATCCTATACCACTACTCTCTGCGGCCATGCCTAGAAAGGAGGTGTGGATGCCCAAGGGCTGCCCTGCCTGCTGCTCTCACTTTGGCATCTCTGAGCCTCCTCTTCCTTTTGAATTCCACTCCCTCTTGGTCAGGTGTACCCTTGAGGCTTATAGCAGAATTCTCCCACCCTCGATCTGGACTGCAATTTTTCCTCTTTAATCTATTCTTACCTACTTTCTAAATTTAAAGGATTCTTTGTAGTCTTTGATTGATCCAGAGTTTCTCTCTTTTCAGCTATGACATATATTTCCATGAATTTCCATGAATTTCACGTAGGAGGAGATTGGCAATCTGTCACGGAACAGTTATTTTCTTTATATCAAATTAAATTAAACTCCAAGCCACCATCTTATCTGGTTGGCAAAAAAATTCATTCAGTTATTTTGGGATACCCTCATTATATAGCAAAGTCTTGGAGGCATCATACATAGAGACAGTTGTCCTGTGAGCTGATCTTTGGTCTGCCCTGGTTACCCTTGAGAAGCCCATTGCCAAGGCTTATTGCCAAGGCCCATTGCCTGTCCTGCCAAGGCCCATTGTCTGTCCTGCTACTTCTGTACCACTATGGATTCAGAAGTCTTTGCCAGTGCTGTGCTCTGTACCTGGGGTTCAGTGTCTCTGAGCACAACAGCAGCCTTTCCCCCTGAGGTCTAGCCGCCTTCTTTGGCCATTATGAGGGACTTGGTGGTGGTCTATAAGTTCCTGTCTCTGCCCCGGTTCTAGTTTTCTAGTTTAAGGAACTCACTCTTTAAAAAAAAATTGTCCCCATTCCTTCTACAACTCTCCCTTTTCCTAGACACTCATTTACTCCTTTCCAAGCTCAGGATGTGATCTGCAGAGGGATGGTAGGGTTCCAGAGAAGTCTTTTTTAAGAAAGAAACACAGAGACTTTTTTTGGAAAGGGCAAGGAAAAATCCAGTGAATAAAACACACAGCTTTCATTTCCTATTACCAGTTACTATTACCTCATAATAAACCACAAAACTCAGTGGTATAAAAAAACCATTCTATCATGTTCATAGATTCTGTGGATCAGGAATTTGGGCAGAGAAAAACAGGGATGGTTTGTCTTTGCTCTATGATATATAAATCATGATATATAAATCCTCCACTGGGAAGATTGGAAGGGAAGGTCATCCAAGGCTAGGGGCTAGAATCAGCTGGAAGCATCCTCACTTACATGTTTGGTGTATGGTGCTGGCCATCAGCTAGATGATCTCAGCTAGGTTATCTCAAGCACTATATGTGTCCTTTGCACAACATCTCTCCGCATGGGCTTCCTCACAGCTTGGTGGCGGGTTCCAAGCGCTAGCTTCTCAAGATAGCAAGGCAGGAGCGTGCAGCCTTGTTAAGACCTAGCCTTGGAAGTCACAAAGAGTTACTTCCAGTTACTATATTGGTGAAGGCAGTCAAAGATCTATTCAGGTTCAAGGGAGAGGACAGAGATGCTTCCACCATAGGAAGAGTGCTCTAGGTAACAAAGAGCACGTGGATTGGGACATGCTCAGGTGGCAGTGTTTGGAAAACACAATCTGGCAGAGGCCACCCTTTGGCCACATGTAAGATATTCTTTCCCTTCCCCAGGAACACTCATATTAGTGCTTCCACAGCATTGTCAAAGCGTGGCTTGAGTAGGGTAGCTTTTGCCTGCTACATAAATCATCACCTTTCTCTTGACACCCACTCAAAATATACATGCTATCAAAGTAAAAACAGTGAGCGCCTCTGCCAATACTAGAAATGTTTTCATGAGATTAGAAGAAAGACAAAGCTTCTATCAGCAGCCTCAGAAAGGCCCCTCAATAAGCAAACAATCAGATTAAAACTTGTGTACAAGTGTGATGTCAGGTCTGTTCCCAGCCTGCTTGTTCAGCCACGTTGTTCCTCCTGGGGAGACATTCTGGAACTGCTGCCACAAAGCAGTGAAAAAAACAACAACTTAACATATCAAATTATCTTGCCATACATTACACACTGGAAAGATATCTGTGAGTGGTGAGATTATTAATATCTTTTTTTGTGTTTTTTTCAAATGTCCTGAGTGTTCTAATTATTCAATTTTCTATAGTAAACAGTATAGAAAACCACCTAAGACACCTGTGTCAGACCCCATGGATTTCTGCCCAATACCCATCCTTTTTCTTTTCCGCTTTTCCCCCTTCCCTTCTCTGCTCTCTCTCTCTCCCCCAGCCCTGGGGACTGACTTCTATATACTTGGTCCTCTTGCCATCTGGCTTCCAGTTGGGTTTGGCCAATGGGAGGAACTGGCAGGAGGTCAATGGCCAAAGGAGAGAGTGGTGGCTCTGGGATGACTGTGTCTCCTATGAGTACACCTCCTGCTGGGTGCCCTCCCTCCTGGTGCTAGGTTTCATTGGACTGAATCACACCATTTCCTCTCTTCTTCTTTAGGCCAGGGTGGTAATTGCTTCTCACTGTTCTTTCTAGTGTCTTCCTGTCCTTGTGGATTCCCTTAACACTGCCCATGCCTCTGTAAGTAATTCCTACCTTAAGTTCTCTCTATTATTTCAGCAGAATGGTTCATGTTTCCTGCTGAGCCTCTGGCTGACTCACCATGGAAGAGTTGTGTTGTATTGTACAAGTCCTTTACTCCTTGGGCTTCCATTTCTTCATTTACAAAATGGTGGATTTGGACTAGACTATATTTCTCAAACTTTGTTCCATGTTAAGTGTTCTTTAAAAAAGAGGTTCCACCCCAGTGCACTGCTGATGGGAATGTAAAATGGTGCAGCTGCTGTGGAAAATGGTATAACAATTCCTCAAAAACTTAAAAATAGAACTTCCGTATAATCCAGAATTTCTACTTTTAGGTATATGTCCAAAAGAATGGAAAGCAGGATCTCAGATATTTATATACTCGTGTTCATAGTAGCATTATTCATAATAGCCAAGAGGTGGAAGCAGCCCAAATGTTCACTGACAGATGAATAGATAACAAAATGTGGTATATACATATAAAGAATATTATTCAAACTTACAAAGGAAGGACATTCTGATACATGCTACAACATGGATGAAACTTAAGGACATTATGCGAGGTGAAATAAGCCAGTCACAATGAAGACAAATATGATTCCATTTACATGAGGTACCTAGAATAGTCAAATTCATAGAACTAAAGTAGAATGGAGGTTATCAGGGACTGAAAAGAAGGAGAAATAGAAAGTTGTTGTTTGATGTGTGTAGGGTTTCAGTTTTGCAAGATGAAAAAGTTCTAAAGATTGGTTGTATAACAATGTGAATATACTTAACACTACTGAACTTTATACCTAAAAATAGTTAAAATGGCAAATTTTACGTTATATGTATTTTACCATAATTAAAAATAAAGCATTTTAAAACTACATGTTCCATTTCAAAACAAAAGGGGCAGGTATTATAGTTGTGTTGTTTTTGTTTTGAGATTTCACAGTATATAAGATCCCTGAGAAGTCTTGAGTAGGAAAACCTGAATTTACTCTGTATGAAACCATATCCCAGAATAAACTGACCACTGAGAACATAGTTTTGGATGTAGTGAATGAGATAATCTTTAGGATCTGTTGTGGTTTTAAGTCCTATGATTCTTTTCTGAGTCTGAAAAGAGTCAACCCGAGACACTATTATTTCTGACACTTTGCTGCCTGTTCCTGAACTCAGAGATTCACTTTGCCATAGATGTGTCTGGACAGTGACAGATAGGAAATAATCTTCTTCAGTGACTGGAATCTATGCTGACAGCCTTGGGAGCCTGAAGTAAGCTGTGTTTTTTCCTTGGGCCCTCTGAGTATTGAGTGGAAGAGGCTTCTCAAAATATTTGAGGGTTGCTTGAATACATTTTGTGTGTAAATTGTTTTCAATTTTCTTTAATATTAATGTAGATAATGTTAATATTAATGTAGATCAAAACCCATAAAAATATACTCCTAAGAACCATTCACATTCCCTGTGGAATTTTATTGTATTTATTGTATTTTATTTGAATGTTCTATGGACTAGGGAATTTTTGCAATGGATTTTTTTTCTTCGTAGTTTTGCTTATTGTACTAGGAATCTGGCTTGTTATATAACCTGATATAATTCAGTCAAATTGTATATAAATACTTAATCTTTCTAGATTTCCTTCTAAAGATAATTAATTAGTAATCAGGGAGAATCACTATAGATTTTATTTTAGAGCAATACTACAAGGAACTCAATAAGAACAAAATTCCAGAGCAATGATTTTACCTCATTCAGAAGAAGACACTTGAAACAAAATAAATATGTGTACTACTTGATTCCTAGCATCGAATTGGTCTGGTAGGCAACCAGGGAATTATTTGACTGTCATAAAGACACCCAACCTTCTTTTTCTTTACTCATCTCCCATTACAGAGTCTGAAAAAGAGGTCACTGGCTTTCTCTAACTCCTTGCAGCAGATCAACAGGAAAGCATTGTTGGAGATATTTCTTATAGCCTTGTTACTGCTGTTTCCTTCCTTCCACATTGTGCTGTGAGAGTATGATGTTTGTGGCTGTGGCAGCCACCTTGTCAGTCATAAGGAAAAGACCAGAACTTCACAGACTGGTTGACCCACTGTCTTAGATAGATCAGCTCTGGAACCACCTGCATCTAGACTTCTCACAATGTGTGATAACTACATTTTAATAAATTCAATTCGACAATGTTTACCTATAATGTGTTCAGCACTCTTCTAGGTACTTTAAAGACATCAGTTAAACAAAGATCCTTGCCCTCATGGAGCTAGATTTTAGTTACCCTTAGTTGGATACTGTTGCCTGAAGTCTAAAGCATCTCCAAATGCAGGTAGTGTAACCTAATCTGTTATGGGTTGAGTGCAGCAGTGGTATTCTGGGGCTGGCTCCTACTAGCTTGCAAGAGTTGATTGTTAAATTTTTGGAAATTTGAGAACCATTTGTGAAACACAGCCATTATTTAAAATTATATACATGTATAATTAAATTATTTATTAAACAAAATGATCACTTCCTACTTTTACCATCTTTTGAGGTCATTTACATTATTGTTGTATTTATATTATACAGATAGTATATAATGATGTGCTACTGTGCATCTCTTCTCAAGTCCACATTCAATGCCACTTTGGGAGCTTGAAATCTTCCATAGTGGCAGTATTTATGCCATGGAAGTTGACAACTGCTCTGCTGCAAATTAAGGCTTGATTTATTGGTTTAATGACTGTCTAGACTTCAGAGTTGGAGAAAATATTAATAATGTAGATTAAAATTTAAGACTATCACATCTGTAGGCAATACATTGTGAATTGCACAAAAATTTGAGAAAATATTCTTCCAGCATTAGACAATTATTATTTGACTCAGCAAAGGAGTTGATCACATAATTGATGACTGATTGAAACTTTGATATATATCATCATTTCATCTTCACATTACTCATTAATGTAAACAAAAATATCAACCAACATTTTTGTTAAATTTATACTCATAAGTTGCAACTCTGG
>NW_011888864.1:5492349-5497070 GCF_000151845.1 Pteropus vampyrus | reverse complement strand
AGTGGAAGAGGCTTCTCAAAATATTTGAGGGTTGCTTGAATACATTTTGTGTGTAAATTGTTTTCAATTTTCTTTAATATTAATGTAGATAATGTTAATATTAATGTAGATCAAAACCCATAAAAATATACTCCTAAGAACCATTCACATTCCCTGTGGAATTTTATTGTATTTATTGTATTTTATTTGAATGTTCTATGGACTAGGGAATTTTTGCAATGGATTTTTTTTCTTCGTAGTTTTGCTTATTGTACTAGGAATCTGGCTTGTTATATAACCTGATATAATTCAGTCAAATTGTATATAAATACTTAATCTTTCTAGATTTCCTTCTAAAGATAATTAATTAGTAATCAGGGAGAATCACTATAGATTTTATTTTAGAGCAATACTACAAGGAACTCAATAAGAACAAAATTCCAGAGCAATGATTTTACCTCATTCAGAAGAAGACACTTGAAACAAAATAAATATGTGTACTACTTGATTCCTAGCATCGAATTGGTCTGGTAGGCAACCAGGGAATTATTTGACTGTCATAAAGACACCCAACCTTCTTTTTCTTTACTCATCTCCCATTACAGAGTCTGAAAAAGAGGTCACTGGCTTTCTCTAACTCCTTGCAGCAGATCAACAGGAAAGCATTGTTGGAGATATTTCTTATAGCCTTGTTACTGCTGTTTCCTTCCTTCCACATTGTGCTGTGAGAGTATGATGTTTGTGGCTGTGGCAGCCACCTTGTCAGTCATAAGGAAAAGACCAGAACTTCACAGACTGGTTGACCCACTGTCTTAGATAGATCAGCTCTGGAACCACCTGCATCTAGACTTCTCACAATGTGTGATAACTACATTTTAATAAATTCAATTCGACAATGTTTACCTATAATGTGTTCAGCACTCTTCTAGGTACTTTAAAGACATCAGTTAAACAAAGATCCTTGCCCTCATGGAGCTAGATTTTAGTTACCCTTAGTTGGATACTGTTGCCTGAAGTCTAAAGCATCTCCAAATGCAGGTAGTGTAACCTAATCTGTTATGGGTTGAGTGCAGCAGTGGTATTCTGGGGCTGGCTCCTACTAGCTTGCAAGAGTTGATTGTTAAATTTTTGGAAATTTGAGAACCATTTGTGAAACACAGCCATTATTTAAAATTATATACATGTATAATTAAATTATTTATTAAACAAAATGATCACTTCCTACTTTTACCATCTTTTGAGGTCATTTACATTATTGTTGTATTTATATTATACAGATAGTATATAATGATGTGCTACTGTGCATCTCTTCTCAAGTCCACATTCAATGCCACTTTGGGAGCTTGAAATCTTCCATAGTGGCAGTATTTATGCCATGGAAGTTGACAACTGCTCTGCTGCAAATTAAGGCTTGATTTATTGGTTTAATGACTGTCTAGACTTCAGAGTTGGAGAAAATATTAATAATGTAGATTAAAATTTAAGACTATCACATCTGTAGGCAATACATTGTGAATTGCACAAAAATTTGAGAAAATATTCTTCCAGCATTAGACAATTATTATTTGACTCAGCAAAGGAGTTGATCACATAATTGATGACTGATTGAAACTTTGATATATATCATCATTTCATCTTCACATTACTCATTAATGTAAACAAAAATATCAACCAACATTTTTGTTAAATTTATACTCATAAGTTGCAACTCTGGGTTAACTACAAATATAAGAGTTTGGCAAAAATTGAGGAAAGCATTCTGTGAAAATCAATTAGCTATATGGAATTTACAATGAAGAATATAGTATACTTTATTAACATTTGTAAATTGCGTGCTAGACATCGTTTAAAACTGAAATTTGTGTACCAAATCATCTACTTATGTTTCTTTTTTCATTTGTACCATGTCTTCAAATAAAGTAATTTGGTTCCCACCCAAAACAAACAAACAAACGAACAAAACAACCTTGGAATTTAAAAATTGGTAATATATGTACATATATATTTGCAGCTTTTTTGGAGAGTCGGTTCTTAAACATTTACTGGAACACCAGTGGTTGGGTTGGATAAAGGGGGAAGGAGAGTAAGAAAATGAATAACGAGGAGAATTGCCTGATCAACCAGCCCAAACCGTTTTGCAGTGTTGCTGTAGAATTCCTGTTCTTAGAAGCCCACACATGAAGCAGCCTTTGAAAGTGGCACTGTAAGCAACTGTTCAACCTGATCAGAGAAGTTAGTCTCACTCCACTGATTACTGAACTCACATAAGTGGACCCTCACCAGAACTATAGAAACTATGAACCAGATGATTTTGATATATCATGTGTGATTCGGACTATAAAACTATTCAGAGTATAAGACCTTAATCATTCAGAGTTGGGAACATGAGGTCATTCTGGCCCTCAGGGTAAAATATATCTTCCTAACATGCTCTATATGTGCTTTGGTGGGCTGTGCCCCATGGAGCCACTAGTAAGCTGAGAACATAAAGCACAAAATAAAAACACATAGACATAAAAAGCTGTTCTGAGACTTCTTTGGTCAGATTCTCCTTTATAAACCAAAGACTTCACGGACACGTTCTATAAATGTGAATATATTTTTTTTCCCATTGGGGAAGAAAAGATGGACTGAAAAAAAGTCTAATTATGAAATAAGTTATCACAGGGTTCTATATGCCCTTATTTTAGTAGAGAAACATCTCAGCAAGGGAAGAACATGTAATATTTACAAAATTCCTTAGATAAATTTCTTCTTGGTGACTGATGGTTAATGGAGCCATTGGAGAAAGGCTGCCATTGAATCTCATTAAATGAGGTAAGAGAGAGATGATTGAATTCACCATAGCCCAAGTTACCACCAAGGGAGAATAAAGGGGTCAGACACCTTCTGGTTGTGAAGCAGCCGTCTGATAGTGTCAGTGAAACTGGGCTGTTACTTGTCTACAAAAGCTGCTTTGTCTACTCCCAAGAATGACACAGGGCTACTTGGATGTTTGTAAGAGAAAAAATTCATTTCACCAGCAAAGGGCTGAAACCAGTGTGGATAATCTGTGAATGTTGTTATTACTGTTTTAGATTGAGAATTAAAAAAAAAAAAAAGAATAATTAACTGTTTTTCAATCTCTTGGTGTATTGAAACCTCCATCTCATAACCTTTTCCCCCCATCCCTTTTTTTTTTTTTAATTTCATGTCTTTATTACAATTACCATGAATGGAGCATATTGACTTGCATTCTTATCTATTATGTAATACCTATTTAATTTATATGTACATAAGAGATTAAAACACAATATTCCTTTCTGATCAACATTAGAAAACCTTAGTTAAGACAATAATTTTTAGCTTATATTATCAATACTAAGAGGCTTTCCATCAGTGAATGTGTAAAATTGAAGCAATATGAAGAAATTTGCCCTGATTACGGTTGTTTTTCCTACCACTGAAGATTGGAAACTTTTTGAAAACAATGCATAACTTCATTGAGGACATATTACTTTATTAAGCTTTTGGCAGGCAGAGTCTAACCCAGAGATCTGATCTCCCTTGATTTTAGCAAGGCCTAAAATAAAAAGTTAGGGAGTAAGGGAGAAAAAAAGTTTAATGGAGACATACAATGAAACTTTCCAAATTTCCTGGCAAATTTCCTGGCAAATTTCTACCTCTTGGAGGTGAGCTTGGCTCACTCAGATGTCTCATTGGAAGTAATGCTCCCTACTTACAGAGCACTTATATTTCATTTCCACCTTGATGGAGAAAGGAATCATGGTAAAATGGAAAGAAGAGTTGGCGAGATCCAAGTCTACATTTTCCTTCTTCCACTTGCTGTGTAAACTTGGGCAAGACATGTGATCTCTCTGAGACTCTCTTTCTTCATCTTTGGAATGGTGATAATAATATCTACCACATTAGCTACCATGTTTACTACATGAGAAAATGTTTTTATGGCCTGGGACTGTGACTTACTCTACAAACATTGCGCCAGACTCAAAGCTGAGTAAAAAGTGACACTTACCTTCAGATAATTTACAGGCTAGCAGGTATTTGAGAACTGATTTAGGCATAATATATGATTTCTTATTTACCTCTGATGAATATTATTGCTTTATTTTAGTGAGAAATAGTATGGTTGGAGCTCTATGAAGAGAAGAAAGGAGACACATGTTCTCTGGGACAGGATGCATGTGCTTAGACCTGATCAAATGAAACATTTTGAGATGAAAAACCTAGTAATAATCTTCCTCTTTCTTATTCTACTATTACCTTCATCCTTCCAAAATAAAAAATAAAACAAAACACTCAACATTGAAACTCATAGTGGTTACAACCCTATTTGAAAAAATGGGCAAAGGATTTAAATAGACATTTGTTATGGGCTGAATTGTGTCCTGTTAAAATTAACATGTTGACATGCTAACCCCTGGTACCTCTGAATCTGACAATATTTGGAGATAAGGTCTTTAAAGAGGTTATTAAGGTTAAATGAGGTCTGTGGGGGGTGCGCCCTAATGCAATAGGACTGTGCTTATAAGAGTAGATTAGGACACAGGCAGGCACAGAGGAAAGGCCAAGAGAAGACGCAGGGATAAGACTGCCATCTACAAGCCAAAGAGAGAGGCCTCAGAAGAAATCAAACCTGCTGACACTTTGAACTCAGACTTCTAGCCTCCAAAACTACGAGAAAATTTCTGTTTAAGGCACCCAGTTTGTGGTATTTTGTTATGGTAATCCTAGCTAACTAA
>NW_011888864.1:5486329-5491474 GCF_000151845.1 Pteropus vampyrus | reverse complement strand
TATATAATTTGAAAAATTAATGATGTAACATACCAAAACTCATTATACACTTTAAATGGGCAAATTGTATGATATGTAAATTATATCTCAATAAAATCATTGAAAAAGAACCCCAAACCTGTAGTAGTTGAGAAAAGAAAGGCAATGGAGAACAACAGGCTAAATTGAGGAGCCCGCTGGGATTTTCCTCACCTTTCCTCCAATGTGCTCTGACACACTGATACAGCTCTACGACCAGGAGATGAGCTGAAGACCATTAAACAGGTTTTCCTTCTCTTGCGGCCCTTCTCTTCAGAGCCTGAACGGTTTTGAGATTGGAAGGCGGCGTGTCTAGTGACGGCCTCCCTGGGCTGCCCCGGCCAGATCACAGCTTCTTGCTCACAGCATGTGCTCATCTCACGTGTCTGAGTCAGCCTCACATACGGTCAGGTGGCACCTGGTTTATGCTGGTGCCACATGCACCTCTTTAGACTCTGTACATTTGGATTTAACATTAATAAAGAGTCCAGTTTTGGGGCCTCTAAGCAAGATTGTTATTTACTGTTATGTGTTATGATTCTGTATCTCCTCCTCTCCCCCGTCCCCACCCCCGCTCCCCGCCCCTCAGGGTTGTAGGATAGTATTTACTTTTGGAGCCTGATTGAAAGGCAGTTCTTCATGATCATAAAAACAAGTTGAAATCATCTCCTGTGATCCAGCCTGCTGCTACCAGCTGCACTCTCTGCTTTTACATTATGCATGATTCTTGACTGCTCCTACTGGAGGAAAAAGATACACAATTCCATTAGTGCTTCCCAGCGTTATGCTAAGCATTTCCAGGCTACTGCTGCTAATTAATGCTAATACAGAACTGCTTACATATTTATGTCTCAGTAAGTGCATCATAAAGGTGGCACAATGGTCCTCTTATTTAGAATTGATCAAGCCAATTTAGAACTGACTGGAAAGCTACAGAGTTACAACTTTGTCGTAAATGGCTTTGGCAATGCAGCTTCATGTTATGAAACAGGAGAGCCCGCACAGGTGACTTTCTCTGCCAGGGTTACTGCTGCGCGCACACACATGTGCCCAGCTATTTTGTGATCTCCTTCTTCCCTGCCCATCTAGGGAATTACCAAATTCTGCCACATGTACAGAATTTGATAACCGATATGAGTCTGGTGCCTGTGTTTACTTGTTCCATGGTCTGTTGACTCGTTTGGGCTGCAATCTCCGCCCTGATTGTGTGTATAACTGCAGCAATTGTCTCCCTCTTTTGTCTTTCTAGTCTCCCTTTTGGCCTGTACTCTGCTTTTCTTTCTGCTTAGAATGAACTCTCTTTTTTACGTCTTCCTAAACGTACTCATTTTTCAAAGTTAAAGAGTAGAAGTGAGGGGCCAGAGAGTGAAAGAAGGAAAAAGGAAAAACCTGTAGAAAGAGGGTTGATGGGCTAATGACTGCTGTGGGCTACTGAACCTAATCCCACAGGCCCTTCGCAGGAGCTGCTGCAGAACTGTTCACCCAAAGATGGTCTTGGAGAAGCAGCTATCTTGTGGCTCCCATGCTGGTTTGTCCCACGGGATGGGAACTTCTCCCAGGACGCCCAAGCTATGCACAGAGTTAGATGCAGTAGGCTCCTTCCCAGGTCTCAGAGGTGAGGAGTGAAAGTATAGACCCTGGGCAGACAGTAAATTGAGCGAAAGTGACTTGGAACTGCTGTCCACAGCTGCAGCAGGAATCTGAGTTGAGGAGAGAGCAAGAGGCACCTGCCATATTTATCATCTGATAAACTGAAAAAACCTCCACTTCAGCCATTACACCAAGCACTCACCACCCCATGACATCAGGGTGGCTGCATGTGGGTTTGTGCCTGCTCTCCTCATTTTGTCACATTTTCTCATTTCTCATTTCCACCTTGAATCTCCTCAAGATTTTCCCTTTCAGTGCTAAATGCCAGTTCACTCATAACTCTTCATTCATTCATTCATTCATTCATTCATGCATGCATGCATGCATTTGTTAAGTGCTTACAATGGACCAGGCTCTTTTCTAGTGCAGAAGATAAAAAGAAAAAAGGAAATTAACTCTGTCTCTCTTAGAACCAAGACATAAAAACATGATTCCTGAAACAGAACACAATGGGAAGCAGAGTGCATGAGGCGAAAGTGCTCACTCACTTATCTCACAAGTATTTACTAAACACTCACTCTGGCCAGGCTATCTTTAGGACACTAGAGATTCAGTACTGTGCAAAATCCACATGATCTTTGCCTCTCTGGGCTAAGAAGTGATAGATGATGGTGAGGAATCATGAATGCTAAAATAATTTACAGAAGGGGAAGAACATGTAGACTGGAGTGGTTCAGAGAAGGCTTTCTTGGTAGAGGTAACACTTAAGCTGGACAAAGCTAACTAGAGTGGCCAAAGCAGAAGTTGACTCCTTCCTCAACCCCTCTTGGCACTCTGATGTGGGTGCTGTATGTTTAGGTATTACTTATCTATGCTATTAAAATGGTTAAATATCCTTCCCAAATTTTCATCTTCATCACAGTAGGCTATGGCTGGTTGTGGAAAGGCAGCATTCGTTGTTCAGGATAGCAAATTCATGAGCCCTAGTAAGCCAGAGAGAAACTTGGGACCTTCATCGAATGTACAGAAGCATCTTTGACTCATGGTGAGAACAGCTGACATGCAGAACTTCAAAGAGGAAAACTCTGTTTTGGGATTTCCCTAGTACCTAGATTTCACATGAGGATAATTTGCCTAGTGCATTTTTTGTTGGGAATTTTGCATGGCAGATAGAATATTCTTGGTTGTCTTGGGATAAGGCACCCTGAATGCTTTTAAAATTCTATTCTAAACTCTGAATTGGACTGAACTGAAGCCCCTAGAACATTGTTGTTAAGGATCAGAGTTTTATAGCGCTTAGAGATCTTGCCGAGAGTCTTCTGTGCAATTGCTTCGCTATTCCCATAGGAAGCTGAGGCCATGAGAAGGGAAGTGACCTGCTTTGGTTCACATTCTAGTAAGCGGTAGGGCAGTTACAGAGCCTAGAGCCGCACTGTAGGCTCTGACAAAACACAGCTAGTGAGAAAGATGGGTTACCATGCAGAGCCCACCTAGAGTACCAGGGGCTGTGGTACTCACGGTGTGAGTGAGGGTGGAGAGTTACAGAATCTTCAACCCAGGGCCACCAGGTCTCTAACCTGGATGGCATCAGAATCATGTGGGAAAGTTTCTTATGCAAAATGACAAGTTCCTGGACACTAAGTGTTATCAACTAAATTGTGAGCCCCCTATCCCAATTCATATGTTGAAGTTTTAACTTTCATTGTGACTACATTTGAAGATAGGGACTTTAAGGAGATAATTAAGGTTAAATGAAAACATAAGAGTGCGACCTTAATCTAAGAGGGCTGATGCCCTTATAAAAAAAGGAAGGGACACCAGAGTGCGCTCACACTTGGACTTCCTAGCTCAGAACTGTAATACATAAGTGATTGTTATTTCAGCCTCCCAGTCTGTGGTATTTGTTATAGCAGCTGAAGCTGACTGAGACATTTAGTTCCCTTGCAGGTTGGCATGAGGGTGTAGGACCCAGGGATCTGAATGTTTGAAGTTTTCCAGGTGACTCCAATGCAGGTAAGTCATGAACCTGTCTTGGTAAGTATAGGTAGTTCAACACGCTCATTTGACAGCTGAGAAAATAGGACCCGAGAGAGGATGCCATTTGCTCAAATCTCCTGCCTCCCCGACCACCTCCCCATGGTCTTGTTCCAATCTATTTCCCACACAGTGGTCAGAGAGATGTGTCAAATCATGCACTAGACTAAGACATTCCCTTGGTTGAAACCCACCAATGTCTTGCCATTATATGTAGGATGAACCCGAAAACTTAAATATTTTTTTAATTAAAAAAATTTTAAATTTATTTTTAACTTTTCATTTTGAAATAATTTTGGATTTAAAAATAATTGCAAAAATAGTACAAATAATTTCTATATGTTCTTCACCCGGCTTCCCCAAATATTAACAAGTTATAAAACCACAGTGCAACTATCAAAATTAGAAAATTAACATTGATACAATAGTATTCTTGAATATGGAAACTGAAGTCAAATGTCACCAACTGTCCCAATAATGTCATTTTTCAGGTCTAGAATCAAATGTTTAGTTTTCTGGTCTCTTCAGGCTCGCTTCATCTGGAAGAGTTCCTCAATCTTTCTTTGTCTTTCATGATCTTGACATTTTTGAAAATTATGGGCCCCTTGTTTTGGAGAATGCCCCAAATTTTGTGATTTAAAAAAATGATTATTTCAGATTAAGCATTTTTTTTGGTGGGGGGGGAGGGGGAGCAAGAATATCAGATAAATGATATTGTGTCTTTTTCAATACTCCCTACCAGGAGGCATAGGATGACTATATTTGCCATTCTGTTTTTATGTGAACTTTGATTATTGAGTTAAGATGGTGTCTGCCAGGTGGGTTTTTTCCCCCCTGTAAAACTACTATTTTTAAAATACAAAATTAATACCATGATCAAAAGAGCCAATATAGTCTGGCCTCTCTACCTCTGTATCTCCTTCCATTCCTCCTTTCTTTCAGTTCCTCAAACACTCCAATCTCTTTCCTACCTTGTGGCCTTTGTTTGTCTTGTGCTCTCCGCTGGGACCTCCCTTCCCACTCCCTCTGCCTGGCTGGCTCCTTCTCAACATTTAGATTAGCCCCACAGTCTAATCTAGGTCTTGTATGATTCTTTCTCAAAGTGTTTTGTTCCTTTCCTTCATAGCATTTATCCACATTTTAAATTATAAAACATTTATACAAAGTCTTTCTCCCAACTAGACTGCAGACTACATGAACGGAGGCAACTGGTCACTTTTGTTTATATATATGGAACTTAGCACAATGCCTGACATAGGATACTTAATCATTGTTTTTACTGAAAGGTATATAGTACAATTTTTAGACCCACTTATAAACTTCAGTGAATATGCCCTATATAAGGACCAGGAGTTTGGGTTAATCACCTCAATTTTCACAGTGTTATAAATTGGCCAGTGTTTTTTTTAGTGGTGGTTTTTTTTTTTTTTTTTAGTGCTTGTTGCTTTTAACATGGGAACTGGTTAGGTTGGGGTGAGAGCTGAGGGGAGCAGCAGCCCTCAC
>NW_011888864.1:5466622-5485179 GCF_000151845.1 Pteropus vampyrus | reverse complement strand
GAGGCAACGAGATCTGTGTCCACTGTTACTGGGGGTTGCCAGGCATTCAGGCTGCTTCTGCTGCTCGACAGCAACTGTTCAGATGGCCGGCGAAGCTGGTAAGGTGACAGTACACATGTTCCTCTGCACTGGAGACTGAGGGAACCCCAGAGGTCGTCCAGCTTCTTCATTTAGCAGAATGGCATGCTCTGAAGTGAAAGATGAGTAGTTGCAGAATCCCATTATCTAAAAGCCTGCCGAGAAGACAGCGCTAGCAAAGACCACTCCACAGACAGAACTGTCAATGTGCCAGCCAGTGCTGGAACAAATGGCATGTCCCCAAAGTTAAGGGCCTATGGGACACACATTGCACCAAGAACCACAAGCTATCAGAGTATCCATGACAACTGCTGGCTGTTTTCCAGTACTGCAGGGCTCCCTACAGCAGCAGATGAGATACTCACGAACAATTTGGAGTTGATTGGTATGAAAAGAAGACAACTTTTACATTGGCTGTATGTTTAAAGCTTCAGTTAGTTTGCACATTGCTGACTGGATGGCACTGATATAGTCAAAATGCAATGGAGAATTGAGGAAATTACCCATATTATTCAACTCTCAGAAAACATTTTTGCCCAAACAGCAGGATATTTCTTTCCAGTGAAAGTAATTGGGAACCTTGAATTATATGGCTAATCTTCTCGGTTTATTTGGCATTTGGAGATATGGCCCATGTTTCCAAAACAAAACTCTTTCCAGAGACATTTCCCCTCAAAGGTAAGGCTTTTTACTTGTCTCCTACTCTCTCCAGTTCTTTTACACGTCTAGGTTCCAATATATCGTATGCTAGAAGCATGGATGCATGCATATTTGTGTTCTATCAAAAATAAAATTGTGCTTCGCACTTGATTTTTTCTCAGTGAGAGTTGTGAAAGTGTGCTCTGTAGAGCCTTGCTGCTGGCCTTTGGCATGTGAGTGGTTAGCAATGTGAGCACTGTTTTTAGTAGTGTCTGCATCCATTCAGCTTCTGTAACAGAACCCCAAAGACTGGTGGCTTTAAACAAAAAACATCTATTTCTCATCTATATAGTTCTGGAGGCTGAGAAGTCCAATATCAAGGCACTGACCTATTTGGTGTCTGGCGAGAGAGCCCACTTCCTAGACGACCATCATCTAGCTGTGTCCTCACCTGGTGGAAGGGGCAAGAATGCTCTCTGGAGTCTCTTTTAAAAGAGCTCCACCCTCATGACCTAATTGCCTTCCAAAGGACCAACCGCCTTGAGGATTAGAATTTCAACATATGAATTTTGAAGAGACACAAAATTCAGTTCACTGCAGGTGAGAAATTATATATAAATAGAGTTTACGATCATGTTATTTGGTTGGAAACTGAGTTGCTTCAAATCTGTAGTCATATATAAGAGTGAGAGAGTCACGATCATTGTCCCCATCTTTCCCCTTCCCTGGGAATGGGAGCCACAATCACAGATTTTCTTTCTTTTCCTTTTGGCAACCCTGAGGACTAGATGGTGGTCCCCATGACACCATACGGGTCCTCAATCCGCCTGCCTTTTTGTGTATGTATTTCACAATTTTCACACTCACGCTTAGAACCAGAAATATATATTTCTTGCTAGCTTGGATTAAGTAGTTTTGAAAATGCTATGGCAGAAAGACAGTTTTCTCTATAATAATATGCCAGGAGCATTGCAAACTTTTAATAAATATTGCATTGAACACAAACATGTACCATGGGCATTTACATTTGCACAATGTGTTTATTTTTCAAGTGCTTTCCTAACCTGTCATTATATATGTTATAACTTATAGCACCTTTGACTGACATGATCAACGTGTCTTTTATTCCAAGAATGGAAGAATTCATTTAAAGGAATTGGTGAGTTTTACTGTAAAAACCACTAGTTGTGAGAATTCATGGAAGAGTTGGAAATTCCCTATGCACAGGAGAAGGATGGCTGTACCTTTACTCTCTGTACCTGGAGATGACTAGAATGCATCACCCACAACCAATCTGTGATCACTCAGAAAAGCAAAAGGTGATGCAAAACAATCAGTCTTGCTTTGGGTAGAGCAGCTCATGTCAGAGAGAGAGACTGCAGAGAACAAGGTGTGTATAAAATATATCTGAGCTCCAGGAGTCTTTCTCCACAACATTTTCATCATCAGGCTGGGAGTATTTGGGCTGAGTCATACCAGTCTTAGATAAAGGGTGCGTTATTAATAATTCAGTGTCAACCTGGGGAGGGGCACAATTGATTGGGAACTCACAGAGTTCAACCCTATAGTTAACTTTGCACAATCATTACCGGGAGACAAGCCAGACCCAGTAACAACTCTCACCTCAGGATACACCCACACAACTCCTTTTTAGTGTCTGCCTTCCTGCATTGAATTTTTGCAGAACTGAAAACGGGTATGTTCTGTTTGATGGCAACTCTCTTTCATAAGTTTCATTTAGATCATGTGGGAAAGTCCCCTTAAAATTGGTTTTGGATCTTTGTCGTTTCATTTGGAAATTTACAAATTAATAGTACCATGTAGGAAATTTTAGAAAGCCCATGTACCACTTGAAATGTGCAGAATATGAATTTCAGGATATAGCTGACATTTAGAGACGTGAACCTGGGAGATACACAGACATTCTTTTCTTAATTGCCACAAAAAGCATATTGAGAGGAAAAGGGAATCCTAATTCTGATAGCCAGTGTTTATTTACCACCACATATGCATCAGACATTCTAAATGCACTATGCTATTTAGTCATTATAACCTCATTATGAAGACAGAGGTTAGGTAAGATGCCCAAGGTCACACAAGGAATAAGATGGCAGAGCTGAGACTCAAACTTGGCTTTCTTTGCCTGACTTCAAAGCTCATTTTTAAACCTCCACCCTCTCAATTTTCATCCTCTTGAAATAAACAACACTAGCAATCCGGTTTATTAATTTCCACAATTCTCTTTAGGTCTGAACAACATATACGTAGATTTTTAATTTTTGTTCACTTTTATGAAAAAGGAACACACTTGCATAATTCTCTGAAATTCCTATTAAGGTTATATTAAAGTTGTTGTTCATCTTTTTCTAAAGTCTAGAAAGGTTAAGAAATAACATTTTTTCTCTTATGCAAAAGTTTGAAAGCAGCAACGAAACCAAATGGACTAAGTGCGTTTTAAAATAGTAGCTCTTTAATATTCCATTCTCATCTCTCAGTATTGATCTTTTGAGTGTTCTACTTGGATCGGTTTTTGTAATACTAATTTGCTTTTACATATTCAAATTTGTTATTATAAAGTGTACCCAATATTTTCTGATATTTTAATATACTCTACACCTTAGTAAAATTTATGTATTCGTACCTAAAAACTATATATTAGATTTCTCTTTTTTGGTAATTATGCTTTCCAGGAATTTTCTATTTTAAGAATCTTTTAAAGAATAAGTTTTAATTTTTATCATTCTTTCCATAATTTTTACCTTTTCTATTTAATTAATTTCACCTTTTATCTTTTTAAGTCAATCATCTTTCTCTGTTTTTGACAATTTTCTTCTAATTTTCTAATTTTAAAATCTTAGGGACAGTCTAATGTACTGATTAACTTCATGGACTGAACACTAGCTACTTTAGTTCAAAGCTCATCTTTGCCACATAGAAGCTGTGTGACCTTGGGCAAGTTATTTAAACTGTGCCTAAGTTTCCTCACCTACAATATAGATTGTTGTGAAGATTAAGAAGTTTAATACATGTAATCTTTTAGAACAGTGACTGGCACAAAGTATCTACTTGATAAAAATATTTAAAAAAGAACAACAAATAAAACCCTTTAAATAATAAGAGTTAAGGTTATAATTCTATTTAAAAAAACATATTTAGCTAGGGTTTTGGTGTAAAACCTTCCTTCCAGTACTTTCTACATAATTGTATATTTCAGTTTTTGATATAATTCTTCCAATATTTTATTAAAAAAATTTAAACATATACAAAATTTGAAAGAATTATACAGTGACCACCACTATATTCTACAGCAAATTTTTTGCTGTTAGTTTTGGGTCACATATGCATGCAACTACCCATCCTTCTGTCTATCCATCAATCTAGCTTAGTTTTTGAATGCGTTTCAAAGTAAGTTCCAAACAGGTTTTGATATATTTTTAATAAAGGGGTCAATTAAAGGAGTATGTCTTAATTCTAATAAGGTAGGTTTGGAGATCATCTTCTTATGGTTCATTTCTCCTTTTATTAGAGTATGAACCAAAAATATGGCTTATAAGATTTCTATCTTGGGAAGGTTATTTTTAATTTTAATTTTTATTTTTGTGGCTAAGCATATGATCAAGATTTGTAACATAGAGACAAAAGAAAAGTTATATTCTTTGCTTATAGAAAACAGTTTTCTATACTTTTTAAATTATTCAAACCCTCTATATCATTATTGATTTTTTTCTACTCGATATGTCAAATTCTGAAAGATGTATATTACAACCTCTTATAATTTTAAAAATGTTTTTCTTATATTTATTAAGTTTATCTCTTCTATTTGAGATAGTCTTCTATAGCATTTATATTATAGATTCCTTGACAGGCTGATCAGTTGTAAAGACTGGCTGTGACTACAGTGGTAGGACTGTTGTGCAGGGGCTGACCCTAAAGAGTAGGATTTGCTTTAGCAGAGCTCTGGTGCCTGCTGAGTGTGCCCTTTGGTCTGTCATTTGTGGAGGTGGTTGGGTGGTGCCCTAGTGTGATCTGAAGCTGGTTACTGGGTATGTTGGTTCTGGGGTCTCTTGGGAGGGGCTCTAGTACAGGCCAAGATGCCCTGCCTATGCCCTGCCTGGGGCACTTGGGATGAGCTACAAAGTAGTCTGTAGATGATTGCCACTTGTGCTGGGTATGGAGGTGCCTGGGAGAGGCTAAGCTTTGAACTGAAACAGGCTGTCCCTATTGTGAAGTTTGGGCCTGCTTAGCAAGCAATACATGGTACACTGAGGCCAGATGCTGCTTGTTTGGGGTCTGTGAACCTTTGAGAGATTTCAGGAAAGTCTCATCACATTAGCCAAGACAGGCGTTTATATGGAAAAGGCACTGGAAGTGTCTTGGGTGGTCCCACAAATTAGGTGGGGCTGGGTCTCAGGGAATCACCAGGGTGGGGCAAATAGTGTTAGCTATGTTGAAGGAGATGCAGTTATGGTGCCTGCCTGTGCATGCAGGCTGGTGGTGGGAGGATTCAACAATGAGAAAATGGCTTCTGCCAGTGCTTCTCTCTGGGAGGAAGCTGCTCTTCCATCCCTCCGCTTGAAGCCAAATAATTCAGTTTCTCCCTGTACATCCCTGCAGCCTTTCGAGCTGCTGTCTCAGTGCTGGTGCTCAGAGTGAGAGAGTCTATCAGTGAGTAAGCTCATGAACAGATCCTTTATGAGGATTGCCTGATACTCCAGCAACTGCTCACCCTTTCTCACTCAGCCACAATCTCTGCTGACTTTCATGGATGGAAGTTATGGAGACTTCTCTCCTTGGCACTGAAATCCCGGGCTGGGGAGCCTGGGACCCCTCATTCTGCAGCCAAGATATTTTTCCCGATTTTTAACCTCCACATAATGGGCCCAATTTACATCTCCACCCCTCCTACCAGTCTCTATGTGGCTTCTTGTTAATATCCTTTGTTATAGGACTTCTGTTCAGTTAGACTTCAGGCAATGCTCAGTGATAGTTGTTCTGTAGTTTAGTTGTAATTTTGATGTGGTCATGGGATGAGGCAAGCACAGTGTTTACCTACTCTACCATCTTGTGAGTTCTTGATCTTTTGTTCCATTAAATTGGTTCTCAGCCATGACCATCTTCTTGTTCAATTTATATAATAATTTTTTAAATAAAGATGTCAAGTGTCTTAATGAGCTTGGGCTGCCACAATTATATACCATAAACCAGGTGTCTTAAAAATAGGAATTTATTTTCCCACTATTCTGGAGGCTAGAAGTCCAGGATCAAGGCGTCATCATGATTACTTTCTGTTGAGAGTTCTCTTCCTGGCTTGTAGGTGGCTGCCTCTCTTTTCATGGTAGGGCTTCAATGTACGAATTTTTCAGGAGATACAGTTCAGTCCATAGCATCAAGTTCCCTCTTTCACTCTCTCTCTCTCTCTCTCTCTCTCTCTCTCTCACTACCCCCGCCTTCCCCTTAAACTTCAAGAATATGTTTTAGTGTTCTTCTTAAATACCCTTAGGCATTCATATTAGTATCTGTTAAAAGTTATCTTTTGGATCTTTCCCCAGTTCTCCTCCAATGGGAACCCAGGTATGCAGATGTTCCGTGACCTGGTCTTTCTCCCTGCTCTCTCCATCTCCCTTTCCCAGGATACTGAGTCCTCTTAAATAGTTATAAGTTTATAGATTTTTAACCTACTCACTTTAGTTGTTCCTTTAGCCCTCGCAATGGTTAGAATGTTGCAGCCTCCTGAGCAGAGTCAAGCTGGTGAGCCCACAGTGAATAAACTAAGTCTGTTTGAGAATGATGCCAGTGATAATTCTCCCAAATCAAAGACATGATACAATCTAACTCAGCTCTCCTGGTGTCATTAGAAATGGGCAGGTCCACTAGAACTTGTGCTATTAGTGGATAGATGAAGAACTTCCCTGAAAACAATCCCAGGCCCTGACAGCTGAGGGATTGCCCCCACCCTAAGTTGTAGCACATCCCTCTGTTTAGCCATGGCTCCTTAGGTCTCCCTGGACACTGAGGAGAAGAGAATCCATACTATTATCTTTTCCAGAGATGCTAGGAAAACCCATGGCCTCAATGTTCCCTCCAGACATTTCCAGCTTGACTGGTGTTTTTTTGCTCCAGACTATTAAGGTGGAGAGAGGAGCTGAGACATGCACTCAAACTACCACCTTCCCCCAATTTTCTCAAGCCCATGCTCTTAGCGTAATGAGCATTCTGTCGTGATAGGCTAATTTCCGTGTGAGTATGTTTTGCATCATACTTCTGTCAGGTGTGGAGATTGTGTGCTCTACCCTCTGTCAAGAGAATTAGGAAAAGTATAAGACTGGGGTGAGACAGACGTCCTGAAAGCTGTGTAAAGAATCAAGGCATTATTAAATCTCAAGGCATTTGGGGGTACAGAGGATCTCTGAATAATGAGGAGGAATTCACTGAGAATAGTTGTAAGAATCAACCAAGATGCCTTCTAAAAAATACTTGGGAAGCCAGAGATATTTTTGAACTAAGGCAGCCAGGCCTTGGCTTAGTCTGTGTGGATGTAGAGGTGTCTGGGGGTAGAGTAGTCTAGGTAGCACCAGTCCTCAGAAATATAGTATACACAGGAAGTGGGTCCTACTGGGTGAGGTGGGCCAGGTCTGGACTAGTGGGTGATGTTGAGAGGAAACCAGCATCCCTCTGTGGTGTGCAGATGACAGATGCTCAAAGGAGCCTGGTAGAGGAGGCAGGTGGGGGCCAAAATTCTGAGAAAGAGGTCACTTTTGTAATTTAGTCAGTCAGAGGGCACCATATTATATAATTCTCACAAATGTGACATAATGCTAGAAATGATTTACTGCTGGAATCTTAGATAGAAGTAGATCATAGAACTAACAGTTATTTGGCAGCATCAACTACAGTACTTTGGCAGAGTTATAAAATGAGATTTATTACCTAGTATTACCTATTATATAGTCTTGGACAAAGAATGGTGATAGACTTTAAGAAAGTAACCTCATAATTTTGAAGCACATAAGGCTTCAATGACACACCCAGTTCTAGTCCATGTAGAGATGACAGTGATAGTAAGTGCTCAGTCAACACTATTAAATGAATGCCGAAAAAACGGAACCCTTTCTTTTTTAAATATTAAACGTGCTGATGCCTCTGTCTACTCTGCTCACCTAATCTCAGTGCCAAAGTAAAATTAGTGTCACTTTTTCCAATGTGAGAGAGAGGTTCCTGTGGTGGGTGTCTGAATAGTCCAGAAGGCAAAAGCTTTAACAAGAGGGCTATGTTATAGCAGTGGACCATATGGTTTTCAATGATGGGGCATTTTATAGATGGGAATGGAAAATATTAAATTCCCACTTTCACTTAGGAATTTATATCCTGGATTTTAGCTAAAACAAACAAACAAACAAACAAATAAATAAAATAAAGATAAATTGAGGTTCAAATAATGCCTTGCATATCTCTGCAGTTTCCAAATGTGTTGTAATTGAATTGGAGGAATTACTGAGAACAGATGCTAACCCATACACTACATATACCCTACAGTGAGAAAAATGACAGACTTCGCTCTACTTGCCCAAAATTCATTTAAATTTTAAATAGCCTTAATTGTTGCATATTTTGTATGCAAAATAATTGAAGTTTACAGAAAGATCCAATGGAAAACGGGGTAGGTTTTATAAAGGGCTTCAGGGCTTTGGTGTGTGATAAACAGTAGCCACACCTATTGCAAGTGACTATCCAACTGGGATGTGCTTTTTACCACATGCTTTTAACAGAAGAATGTTATCACCTTCACATCTCACCATTATTTACATTCTAATCACCCTCTAGTGATGAAATTCAGATGGAAGCATTTTTCATTAGATGGTTTGCCATGGCAACTCGAGCTGGGTAAGGCCCTTCTGCAGGTTCTGTCCCTAGGCCTGGTAGCCGATCTCTCTCTTTCTCAGCTATCATTGACCTCCTGCTAGGATATTCATCTTCTGATGTGCACTTGGTGGCAAATGAGACCAGAAAACCCCTACAAAGTGTCATTTGGAAAGAGAAAAGATGGTTTGTTGCCAATCGTTGAAAGTGCAATTATATGTTGATAGACAAATACAAGTCTCTAAAAGCAGACCTTAATAAAAAGCTGTAAAATCTTGTTTCATCCAGTCTCAGAAATAAGTGGGAAATGTCACTATTGACCCCAACTGAGCTTTCATTAGCATGGCAATTCTTAAATTGTCACATCTTTTGATCTTTTGAAAAGGTTCCTGGGTTTTCAACTAGTTGTCAGGAATGACTGAAATTGTTGGTAAGAAATTTAGCTTTAGTAACTTTGTTGGCAGCTGCAAACAAAGAAAAGGAGATTTTCCAGGAATTACTGGGACCATTATAATTTAGTGCATTTTATATATGATTCAGAGAAAACATATAACTGTTGAGGAACAAATGAATATTGAAGCAGGTTTTACATAGGTCCAAGGACTGATGTGATTCATTAGAAATCTATGTCCGCTCTTCACTTATTCAACAGTGTTGTTATGGCACGAATGATGCTGAGACCCACGGAGCCAATTGAGATTAATTATGAGCCTTTATTAGCCGGCCGGCGACTGACTCTCTACCACACCATGCAGGGTTAGAGGAGATCAGTCCCGAGCTTTCGGAGGAGGTAGCTGATGAAGCTTAAGGCCATATCCTGGTGGTCTCCTGAACAAGCAAGCAGATCACAGAAGTGGAAGTTGGCTGTTAGCATATCTTTGCCCAGAACAACACCCTTAATTAACAAGTAAATGGATTACAGAAGCAGACATTGGCCATCTTTATATCTTATACAATACACTTCCTAAACCCCACACAAGCAAGTAGGACAACTTCTGGTATCTAATGATATTTCTTCCCTGTAGCTGACTTAACTAGTTGGCTCACTTGACAATTTTCCATCCTTAACGGTGTCTACCATGGGCTAGGTTCTAGGGAAGTGAGTGAGAAGACGAAAAATAGAAAAAAAAGAAGGGAGGAACGTATATATATCTACATATATATAGATAGATATGTAGAGATAGATATATAAAAGCATAAATATATACATATAAACAGTGGAAAAAATATCCAGCTGTCAAAAATATTACAGAAGTGATGAGAATAGAGTTAAAAGACATAATCTGATTAATTTCACAGGAGATAGTCTTAGAATAATTGGTCATTATTTTAAAGATTATAGGTATAAATATATACAATGTTTAAATATTAGATAAAAGTGAAAGTCTTCATATTATTACCCCTTACAATCGTGTTGAGCTGAGTCCTAAAACTTTTTAATACATATTTGGTTATATAGTTTTTCAAAAAAATGTTTTATGAAAATGGGATCATAGTACACATAATGTCCTGCAACTTGTTATTCACTAAACAAAAATAGTATTGTTAAGTCCTAGGGAGATGACATGAGTCATTTGAAGGGTAGCGATACGATCAAATGGATGTTGGGCAAAGGAAGATGAGGGAAGAGGTCCGACTGATAGGTTCAAAGCTTGTTTTGCTAGAGCCAGAAGAAAGGCAGCAATCACCTGAGATCTGGACAGCTAGTGAAGGGCTGCTCAGTGGGTAAGGCTTTGAGTTCATTAATATGATAATGTGCATTAATGAAAAATTTGACTTGATTTAAATTTCAATTAGATTAAAAAGGCAAATAGGAAGTATTATAATCTGTGAGAGCTATGTTTGAGAAATACGGTTCTATTTACAAACCGAATAAAGGAGAAGAAACCAGAAGACAGGGATGCCCAAGATACACCACATCATTTCAGCAAAAAAAGAGAGGAAGTACCTTGTCTAAGCATGTTAAAATCTGGTGAAATTCTTTTATCAAAAAACTACTTGCTTCTGCAATTTCTTTCTGTGTCCTTCTGAATTCAACTAAGACGACCCCTGACACAGAGAGATGTTTCATCTTCTTCTGGCATTTCCTTTTTCTTTTTCACTTTGATTCTGACACAAGCTTTGGGAGAATGAGGGGTTAGTAGACAAAATAATAGCACGAGTTCTTGCATTCTTTGAAACTAATTCTTGATTTTCCTTTGAATGCTTTCTGTTGGATTTGTGGTATGGAAATGGCATGAAAAAAAAATAGCTTCATCATGTTGCTCATGCAGTTGTTCACGGCAGTGCAAAAATCTTCCTTTTCAGTTCTCAGAGTCTGATTGCATATTCAGTTTTCTGTTTATCTTGATTGCAAATAAAAAACTACAGTCTGCATATATCAAAGGATTCTGCTCTACAGTTCTCTGGAAAACAAAAAAAATTCTAGTTGCTTTTGATTTTGCGACACAAGCTTTGTAATTGAGTTAGAGAAGCACTTATTGAGTGCATCTAGAACAGGCACTCATAGCAGTTTGAAGAGAGGTAATGTAAAATATAGTTTGTACCAGTTAGTTATTGTTGTGACAAGCTATTGAATGTATGCTGTGACAGATATTGTTTATCATATTTCATATAAGACTAAAGTTTTTTATGTTTTCAAAGCAAAAAATATATAATACAAAATACATGTACAAGATTTCCATTACATAACCAAATAAATAAACAAAACCTTGCATTGTTATATTTTTATTATTTTAAACCTAATGAAATTAATATTAATGAACTTAATATTTTTAAAAAGCAGTTTTTAGTAATATTATGTATCCTGGAAGAACCCGAGGAGAAAAAATATTATCTATGTCAACTGTATTCGGTTATGCTATAACTCATTAACTGAACAGTTACTATGCCTCGGCTGCTGAGCTAAGTGGTCACGGTCTCATTTCATCTTTATATCAAATCCTTTGGGACTGATACTGCTCTGATCCCCACTTTACTGTTTGTTTTATGTAAACCAATTGCCTCCACCAAAGAAAAAAGAAAACTGGAGAAGTGAAAATTTTACAGGCAATTTGGTTTTTATAGAGCCTCTGTTTTCTCCTTATACAACTCTTTCTCCCATCATCATTTCCTTGGAATCAGGATTTTTGTTCTATGACTTCTGCCGGTCTCACTCTTGCTCACTCCCCAGACAACCTCATTCACGCTCATGGATTCAGTTCTGCTCTATGTATGTAGATTTATATTTCCAAGCTTCTAACTAGCTGATACTTCTCTTCTGAGTGCCAAACACACACAGCCAACAGCTTATTAGCTTCTGCATTAAATGTCTAATGGGCACTGCCAACCAACTGAACATTCTCCAAAATGAATTTCTGAGATCGTCTCCAGAAACTGTTTTTCTAGTTGTCTTAGTTTGTTGGGGCTTCTATAACAAATACCACATACAACAGAAATTTATTTCTCACAGTTCTGGTTGCTGGAAATCCAAGATCAAAATGCCAGCAGTCTGGTGAGAATCTGCTTCCTGGTTCATAGATGGCAGTCTTCTCATTGTGTCCTCACTTGGTGGAAGGGGCAAGGAAGCTATCTGGGGTGTCTTTTATAAGAGCACTAATCCCATTCATGAGGGCTCTACCCTCATGACGTGTCACTTCCAAGAGGCCCCATCTCTGCAAACCATCACATTGGGAATTAGGTTTCAACCGATGAATTTGAGGGGGATATAAATATTCAGTCTATATCACTGGTGCCTCTGGTATCAGTAAATATACCACATTATACCCAATTTCTCCAGCAGAAACCTAGTTAGTAAAGACTTCTCCCTTTTTGTCACTTTCCACTTTCAATTATTCACCAAGTTCTATCAATTCTGGCTCTGAAATAGTTTAAAATCTTCCTACTTCTTCCTCTATTTCCATGGCCATCACTTTAGACCTGGCTTTCATCATCTTGTTCTGGATTAGGGCCATAATTTCCTCTCAAAAATCTTTGAGATTATGAATTATACTTATTTTAAAGTCTTCTGTTTATTCTATTAACTCGGACTTTTTACAATTATGTTTTCCCTTTAATGAGTGAAGGCCCTCTTTTTTCATTGGCTTGATTTTCCTCCTGCGTCTGTTACTTTTTTGAAGACTCTGTCTTGCTACCTGCTCTGTTTAGCTTAGCTTTCCTTAGGTGATAGTAATGGCGGAGGCAGGCATTATTTGGATGATTTGTCTTTTGCTTTTGGGAGGCATTCCTCCCCTCCTCCACCCCTGCCTTGGAGTTGGTAGCCACCTGGGAGTCTCATCCCGCCTTTCCAGTCTCATGCCCATGCTCATTCATTCATCAATACTCAAAGAGCAAAAACTATTTGCCAGATTATTTTCTGGATTCAAGGGATCCAGCAAGGGAACAAAACAAACTGCAGCTGTAGCTGCCCAAGGTTGGGAGGGCAAGAGTAGCTGTAATTCTATAACTATTACCCCTAAAGTTAATCAGGGTCCTTCCCACTTTTCTGATTCTTGACTCAGAGCTTGAAGTTTCTCTTGTTCTCTCTTGGATTCTAATTTTCCCTGTAAAATTTATCCTATTTACATATCACCTTTTAGGAATTTATTTAAAATTTTTTTTCTTACACTGGGTGCTCAGACACTCTTCTTGATCGAATCTTCTGAAATGGTTCTCAAGAATCCACTCCTGTCCCCTTCTACCTAGTCTATTCGCCATCCTCAAGTGATCTTCATAGAATGGTAAGTGGATTGTATCACTCTCCTCCTTAACGCACTTCAAAAATCTTCCTGGTGCCCTGAAAACTAAGTCCAAAATTCTTAGCGTGGTCTACAAAAGCCCAGATGATTATAGCCCTTGCTTACCTTATCTAGTACTATTTTCCACCCTAATCTCTTCTGCTAAGCTACTTTTCTTAATATCTGAAATATACCATTGTTTTCGCCACCATGAGGTTTATAATGTCTTGGCTGCCTGGAAAAGTCTTCTTTTCTTTTCTTTACCTAATTAAGTCTTAGCTTAAACATCTCATATTCCAGGATATTTGCCAGACCCTCCAAACTGAATCAGGTCTCCCACACCACCTTATACCTCTTTAATCGCAATCACCTCTTCATCAAAATTTACTTATTTAATGTTTATCTTCCTTGCTTCATTACAGGCTTTAAGACTATAGGACAGCAGTTCCCAATCTTTTTGGCACCAGAGACTGAAGCTCCTATGAGAATCTAAAGTCTGATGATCTGAGGTGGAGCTGAGGCAATGATGCTAGTGCCGGGTTGCTGCTGCAAATAGAGATAAAACTTCACTGGCTTGCTGGCCGCTCACCTCCTGCTGTACTGCCCAGTTCCTAACAGGCCGTGGACCGGTACTGTTCTGCAGCCTGGGGTTTGGGGACCCCTGCTATAGGGGACAAAACTGACATGTTATTTTGGACACCTGGAAGTACTGAATAAATATGGTTGAATAACTGAATTATATATTTTTTCCCCGTAGGGTAGAATAGTTTTGCTTTTTCGACTCATTCTATTGAAAACTTGAAGTAAATCACTTGAGGTGTTCTGGATCAGAGAGATTTCTTGTAACCACTCAGTAAATAATGTGTCAACCCCTTGTACTAGTGCAAGGGGCTTATCCTGTACTAGTGCTTATCCTGGGCGACATATAAGAGTCCATGGGGATTTTTCTTATATATGTAGTAGACTCTCTGCAGGCAATGGGGGAATAAAAATGATTTATCTCTGCTTATAAAGGGGAAGAGGCAGCTGCTCTTAAGCCTAACCTCTAGCCTTTTGGTATGTAAATAAAACCCTCCCACCACTCCCCTTCCCAGGAGCTAGGCGGGCTTGCGTGCAGCCAGATAAGGCTCCAGTCTCCCCCAACACCTTTGGATCTAATTTTGGTGCCTATTCTGGGATGCAACGGTTTGGCTTTTGGGGAGATAAATGAAATTTTAGTAATTTTTCCAATCAAATGGCTACAAATCAAACTCTCAGGGTGTATGGAAAGTCCCTGGAAGCTGGACTTTCACAGAAGCACTGGAATTGTTCTTTGTTTCTGGGATGCTTGCTTGTAGAAAAGGCATCAGCCAGGTGATGGGGCTGTCTTCTCTAACTGGAGTAGTGACCACAGTATCATTACTACCAGGATAAATGAGGAATGTATGCTGACTGTTGGTAGTGTAGGATGTGGGAGATTCCTCCCTTCCTCTATTACAACAGAAAAGCATCTTTTTTGTGTGCAGTTTGCCAACTGTCAATATGACAAGAATAGAGTCAATGGCTAATCATTATTGTACATGCCTGTCTCCTATTACTCCTTTTATTTAATTTATTTAGGTGAGTTGTTTCAATTTTTCACTTTGGAAATGTGAATGGCATCAACTTCGTCTATAGCAGAGAGAATTTTGGTACATCTTTATTCTATAATGCTCTGGTTCAGGGATTGGCAAGCTTTTTCTGTAAAGGGCCAGATAGTAAATACTTTAGGCTCTGCTTTTCATATATGGTCTCTGTCTATATTCCTCTTTGTTTATCTTCTAACTGGCTAAAAAGGCAAAAAACCACTTTTAGCTTGCAGGCTGTACAGGTCTCTGGCAGGATTTGACCCTCCAGGTAATACTTTGTCGATTCCTACTCCAGTTCTGTTTTCCTGCTCTCTCTCCATTTTCCATGCTCCAAATCTCCAACTTGGGGAAGTTGAAATCATCATTATACATTTTATTCCTCACTGTTCAGATCAGAAAAGACAGACACACTATAGTGTTTGATACCTGATCTTTATAATTGCCCTAGCGATATCATTAAGTTATCTATTCTACATAGATTAATACAAAACTAAATTGTGTATATTTCACATCAGCAGATGGAATTGGAAAGAAATATTCACAAAGATTCTATCACTTTGAGGATCCTATAACAAAGGAGGAATAGAATATTTGCTTTCTGAATGCCGATAATTACATCATTCATTATAAGCTAAGATGGAAGGACATAAAATATGCATTGAAATCATATTCTCCAAAAAACATGTCATTGAAACATTTCTTTTATATATATAATCACCAGCCATAGTGAGAAGAGGATCCAGGCAAAGTTATTAATCAGCATACAAATGAGAGTGCCCAAAAGGTTAAATTTCACAGGCACTTCTCTTTTTGTCTGTATTTGTTTTGAGGCTGATCAGCAACTTTGAGAGACTTTCACCTGTTGGAGTCAAGGGTAAAGGTCTAAGGTATGAACCTAGGCTAAGGTCCCAGCGTGGCTGCTTGAATTCCTTTCTCCTAAGAATACCTGAATCCTTCTTGTTTCCTCTCCTTGGAGGGTTTTTGCCTAAAGGCTTTTAAAATTTAAGTTTCTTTTTGTGTCTTCACATCATCTTCTCTCTTCATGTATCTGTGTCTAAATTTCCTGATCTTATAAGGACACCAGTCATACTGGATTCAGACCCACTCTAATGATTCATTTTAACTTGATTACCTCTACAAAGATCTCATCTTCCAATACAGTCACATTCTGAAGTACTGGGAGTTAAGACTTCAACATTTAATTTTCGGGGGAACATAATTCAGCCCATAATAATACTGAACTCAGAAGGCCCACCCTGGGCATCTTGACACACTTACGCCCGAGACTAAGATAGAACCCTTTCCTTTTGCAGCCTACTGTCTGGACACTGGTTGAGGACACAAACCTTTTTCCCACTAAATGGCCATGCCCTATTCAGCAGAGGGCCTTAACCTCTAAGGGCCAACAGCACATCATAGCCTTCATAAGATAAGGGTTATATATCTAAGTCAGTAGGAAAATGAGGTCCTCTTTTTCCCTTAAAATGATGTTAACCCAATAACACGAACTCCTTCCAATTAAAAATAAAAAAGAACTAAGAATATAATTCAATGATGGAAATCAAAAGCTGCAATGTGAACAGAATATTACCTTTAATACTCAGCTTGTTATTGCTAATGTTGTCAAGCCCAGTCATTGAGCTAAAAATTTTTGAGAGAAAAATATTGACATGTTATGGACAAAAGGACTTATCACAGAATTGTGGCCATGAAAAAATGCTCAGAAATCATCCAGTTCACGTTCTTCATTCATATCCCACCCTAAACAGTTGTTGTTTAAAGCCCCTTGTTGCTATTGCTATTGTAAAGGATACTGTTTTAAGGCTCATCTTCTCCCTGGAAAGAAAAGTGCAAACAAAAATTTAGATACAGGCTCAACTTTTTCCTTTGACATTGTTGATGTATTTCACGATGTATTTCAGCCAACAAGCAATGAGTTTTCTATTTTAACAATTTTCTTTGCATGTTCCCTTTATTCCTACCAGATTCCTATGTCCAAAACTGACAAGAACTTTTTCTAAAGATGGTAGGCCAAAAGAGATTCAGGAAATCTCAAAGGTAGGCTGGAGAAGGGCTTTTCAAACTGCATTCTTTTAAACATAAGGATTCCACAGAGATGCTTCTTTAGAAGATTGGGGAGTCAGGACTGATTCAACTGAGCAGTTATGTTTTTATCTGCCTTAATTATTGAGGTCTGCCCAATGTTTCATTTTAGGAAAAAATTTGTCTTCTCAAGAAAAAGAAAGCTTGAAAGGCATGAAAATTGTCAAAGCAATGCTATAGATGGACTTAAACTCATATTGTTAAATTACCAAAACCTCAAATCAGATGAAGACAGAGAATATAAGTAACCAGGCAAAAACAAAAAACAACAACAACAAAAACCCCAAGAAAACACAGCTGGTCTACACAGAATAGCACAAGAGGAAAACAGAGACTTCTGTCTCAGGTCCAGGTAAAAAGATTCAGCTGAGAGACTAGACCAACCATCATATAATACCTAATTTAATCACAAGGAAACAGCAGACAAAGATGAAATAAAGAATTCTCTTCATTCTTCAAAATTATCAATACAATGAAAGATAAAGTAAAGAAAATTAAAGAGACATGACAACTACATATCATACGTAATCCTAGACTGGCTTGTAATGAAGGAAAAAAATTCTATAAAGGATCTTATTAGGCCATTTGATAAAATTGAAATATGAATAAGAGATTAACATGTTCTATCAATTTATCACTTTATTAAATTTCCTCAAGTTGACAACTGTACCGTGGTTATAAAAGAAAGTTTTACTTAAGAGCTAAAACTATAAAGCCCTTAGAAGAAAATATGAGAGTAAATTTTTGTGTCCTTGAATTACAAAGGATTTGATTAGATATTTTTCCAAAAAAAAAAAAAAAAAGATATACAAATGGCCAATAAGCAAATGAAAAAAATGCTCAACATCATTAGTCATCAAGGAAGTCTAAATCAAAATTACAAAGAGATACCACTTCATATCTACTAGAATATGGTATGGAGCAGGACACGCGAGATTTCATCGTACTACTCTGAATGGCGTGCAATTTAAAACTTATGAATTGTTTATTTCTGGGATTTTCCATTTAATATTTTCAGACTGCAATTTACTGGTGGCAACTGAAACTGAGGGATGTGAAACTGCAGGTAGGAGGGGACTGCTGTACAATCGCATACCACATAACGATGTTTCCTTCGTAGATGGACGGCAAATTTGATGGTGGTTCCGTAAGATTAGAATGGGGGGTGACACATAGCCCTGATAAGGTCTTAGTGCATGCATTATTGTTTTGTGCCAGTCTCAGTCTATGGATTTTCATTCCATCGGCTAGAAAACCCCGGTGAGCTTCCTTACAGATAGCTCCCCTTTCTAAACCAATGTTACATGGAACAGCCTTGTGATTTGTATTACGATTGCAAAACGCCTTCAGTAATAGCTATCAGGAAACTTTGAAGAAAAAAACGTTTATTACTTTCAGGCCCTGGAGCATGCAGGATATACCACATGGCACACAGTGAGGTCACAGTGGGCACAGAGGGAGAGAGGAGAGAGAGAGAGAGAGAGACAGAGAGAGAGAGACAGAGAGAGAGAGAGAGAGAGAGAGAACGAGAGAACGAGAGAGAGAATGAATGAGAATG
>NW_011888864.1:5456998-5466572 GCF_000151845.1 Pteropus vampyrus | reverse complement strand
AACGAGAGAGAGAATGAATGAGAATGAGCCTGGGGTTCTGGGCTCACTCTTTGTTGGTGAATTTAAAACATAAGAGCAAGAATTTAAAGCTTGGGAAGGGCAAAATGAAAAACAAACAAATGAACAAAACAAATAGCCTAAATGGTCAGTTATCAAAATCAAGATCTTTAAAACAAAGGAGCCTCAGTGGGGGGAGGTAGCCTGGCTCTTTATCTAGCCTTGTGGCTGGCAATGTGTTTATTTGAGATAGCCTTCATTAAAGTGGATGCTTCTTTGAAATGGATGCCTCGGCAATCAAAGCTTAAGTCAGGCACTTACATTACAAAAAGAAAAGCCAAATGTGGGGCTTATACCACAATTACTCACATGTTTGTGAAGATGATGGTGTAAACAAACCTACCATGCTGCCAGCTGTATAAAAGTATAGCACATACAGTTACAGTAGTAGGCTATACTACCTAGGTTTGTGTAAGGGCACTCTGATATTAGCACAATGACGAAATTGCCTAACAATGTATTTTTCAGAACTTATATCCATCATTAAGCAGTACAGGACTGTAATTAGAAAGACAGACAATAACAGGTGTAAGTGAGAATGTGGAGAAATTGGAACACTCATACACTGCTGGTAGAAATGCAAAGTTGTGTGGCTGCCTTGGAAAATTGTTTAGCAGTTCCTTAGAAAGTTAAGCATAGAGTTACCAGATGACCCCGCGATCCTACTCCTAGGTATATATATACCCAAGAGAACTGAAAATATATGTCAACACAAAAGCTTGAACCAAATGTTCAGAGCAGCATTCATTGTGACTTAAAAAAATGTAAACAATCCAAATATTCATTAATTAATGAAGTGATAAACAAAATGTGGTATATCTATATAGTAGAATATTATCCGTCTATAAAAAGGAATGAAATACTGGTACATGCTATGACATGAATGAACTTTGAAAGCATTATACTGGGTGAAAGAAGCCAAACACAAAATATCATATAGTGTGTAAATGCATTTATATGGAATGTTCAAAAACCCGTCAATAGGTACAGATTCAACATTAGTGGTAGTCTGGGGTTCCGAGGAATCAGGAATAGGGAGTGACTGCTAATGGGTATGGTGTTCTTTGGGTGATGAAAACTTTCTGGAATTAGATAATGGTGATAGTTGTACAAGCCTGCGAATATACTAAAGCCACTGAAGTTCAAAGGGGTAAATTGCATGATATGTGAATCATATCCTACAAAGAGAGAAGATATCCTTGTTATTAGGTCATATACTCTAAAATATTTAGGAGCAAAAGGGCATCGTGTCTTATGACTCACTCTTAAATGGTTCAAAATAAGAAATAATTTGTGTATACATATAGAAAGAGGGTAAATGGTAAAGCAAATGGGACAAAATATTAACAATTGGTATATATGGGTAAAGGGTAAATGGGTGTTTTCTATACTGCTCTTGCAACTTGAATTTATTCCCAAATAAAAAACTTTTAAAAATTCAAAACAAATCCATTAAATAAAACCTCACAGTGAAATTTGTTGCACAAATAATTGAAGTGATTTTTTAGCTTACAAAAACTTCAGTTTCACAAAATTCCACTACAGGTGAATTCAATCACCAATGTTTATGGAGTCTCTCCCCTGGGCCAGGCAATATGCTTAATGTTGGAAATCCAAAGACTGTAGAGCTAAGTCTATTCATCTAAAAATCTATTTACTTGAAGAAAAAGAGTCACCTGAATCCTTGGTATAGCCTACCTATAGCCAAACATATCCATTTTGCACAGACCAAATAGGTGTGCCTGCATTATTACTGAGAAGTGTCTCACCACCAATTCCTCCTGTTTCCAGTATTTGACTTGTCTGTCGCCTATAAGCCAAGATGATTGGCCTAGAACAGATCCTTTCCTCATGACCCTCAGAAGAAATCAACTCTGCCTACACCTTGATCTCAGACTTCTAGCTTCTAGAACTGTGAGAAAATAAATTTCTATTGTTTAAGTTGCCCTGTCCGTGGTACTTTGTTGTGGTAGCCCTAACAAACTAGTACAAGGATCATGGACTCAAAACTGTGGCCCTTTGGGGTCTATCTTGATGATAGTTACTGAATAAGTGGAATAGGAAAAACCCTGCAAGATCGGGGGAGACTAAATATGCTAGAATGAGATACCTGTGCTTGGTAAACTGAGTGGATCTCATGCCTCTGGGATTCTCTTTGGTTCAGCGTGTCTCTGTAGCAGGCAACCAAAGCAAGCTGAACTGCCCTTATAGGGGAAGTGGCCCTCTGGGAAGCAGCTTGCTCCTGCTGCTGGTTGAAGCCATAAAGAACAGGACTCAGGGATTAGGGTCAACCCCATAGGTCAGTTGCTCCTTCCCCATGGAGAGTTAAAAAACTTTTTCTGCATACTAACTGAAAGTTTGGCTTTTGTTTTAATAAGGCGAGTGCTTTCCTTAGAACTGTAGAGAGGAAAAAATACTGATTCTTTAGGAATCAGAACTGAAAGAAGGACTTAAAACTTTCTTTCCTTGTGGGTTTGTGCTCTCTCTTCTGTCTTGCCTTACTTCAAGTTCTGCTAAATCCACCTCAGACAAGTGGTCCCACGTGTGCTTATCCCTGTTTTTGACAATCATCTCTGGGTTTTTGCTCAGATACCTCTGGTAAATACAACCCAGTGGTGGTCTCCTTTTTCATTCCATTTATGAGGTAAAATACTCCTCAATCACAACGCTAAGCTAAGGATATTGAGACATCTGCACAGAGAGAAGTGGAACACGTGACCAAGGCTAAAGTCCTGCACAGTTCTCTAAGTCTCATTGGACACTCTGCAAAGATTTCTCATGCTCCTCTATCCACCTTTAACTAAACCATTTTCTCTCAAGTGCTAGCAGTCAAGGTAACTCAAGAACAATTTTTACTTTCATTTTATGTGTTTATTTACTGGTTTGTGACTGAAATTGCCACATGAGCTTTTAATTTCTTATTTTAAATATGTATAAAATATTTCTAAACATAATAATTAAAACACCTTTTATAAAGAATCTGAGAGCTTACCTTGCTGAGTGGTAGCCCATTTTTCTGTTGACGAATAATCCATCACCTGTTAAGGCAGCCAAAAAAATTCCAAAGTTAAAATTGATACTTCTGTCCCCATGTACCTTCATTTATGGGTTTTTGTTAAATTCTGATGATGAATTTTAAACAACTGACTCCCAACATTTGAGAACCCAAATCTGTTTAAGCTTGAGGCTTCTTACAAGTTGAAAATGCCTATTGCTATGGTTTAAAGAATATATGCTGGACATAAGAAATTACTGTAATTAAAGAAAAATACCTCTCATGTAAGTGTCTAGCAGAGAGAAATCCACTTTTGCTCTGAATAGAGCCTGTCTTCGAACTGTGATCTCAGCAAAGCTTAGCTGCCAAAGAACGCAGCCGAATGGTGCATTTGTCAGCACTCTGGCAAGTGAAGAGGAATGGAGGAAAAAGCACACACACACACAACTCACCCCACTTCCAAGACCACAACAAACAACCCCTTTGATCTGCGAACAACCCCAGACCTGACTTCCTAACCCAGTTGGGACAGGAGGGATTGTAGAGAGGAGAGATTCTCTTTCCAAAAGGTAGAGGAAGAGGAATGAACCACTCTTGAGTGGCTACGGCTGTCTGCCAGCAAGCAGGCTCCATTCCTTAGCTCCCAAGCAATGGCCACATGGTCTGTCCAGGGAAGAGAGCATGAGTGCAATAACATCACCTATTATACATGAAGTATATGGCCCTAGGAGGAAATCCCTGATAACACGAAGGAAGAAAAATCTTAGGGAACTCTCCCAGAGCCAAGGCATCTGGCGAAGAAAACCATACTCCAGAGAGCTGCTTGCTGAGCACAGAATCAGTACAAGTTGAGGTGGAGAACTGTTATCTCCCTGAGGCTTTCTTTATTACACAGTCACCTTCCTAACATTCATCGGGGGCGGTGTTTTCCTCCCTGGGACCGTGCAAAATCAGTGCTGACAAATTCTAAGTCCCAATACTCCTTTATTTTGTTTTATTTTTTAAAAGATTTATTTATTTTCCCAATACTCCTCTTTAATGATAACATTTCTTATGAGCTAGAGAAACTTGCCATTTCAGAGTCCCTTGCTCCCTACCCGTCATAGTTAGGATGATAGCTTAATTCACTTTAGTTATATTTAATGACGGCTGCTTCTGAACACTCCAAGTCATCAGTAAAATTTCTTCCCATCATACCATAGGATGGCTTGTTTCTGGAAGTTCTGGAAGATGGCTAATTTTGGCCATCATTTCCTGCTTCTGGTAATTTCTCCCTCCATTCTGGAATAACAATTTAGCTTCCCAGCTTATAGCATCTAACAATGGCTTACAGACTTTCTTTTATTATTTGCATGTGGGGTGTGCTTGTGTATGTGTTTGTTCAGAGAAGAAACATGGTCAGACTCTATTTGTAAGACATTTGTTATTTTTATTTCTTCATACTGATTCTAATGATTGAAAATGCTTTTAATTTCAATGTTAATTCTTTGCATATGGTCTTTAATATAAAATCTATTTATTAGCACTTGCAAGTGGCTTAAATAGTGAACCTTTCAAAATAAGGAATTTCTTCCATTTTTAGCATTTAAGAAAAATGTGCTCTTTCTGGGGAATGATTTTTACCATAAATACAGTTAATTTTAATTTGTGTAATAAAACATGCCTACAGTAGAGACCTCTGAGAGTAACAATAACAGCTAATTTATTTTTAGTTGTTATTTGCAGAGAAGTTTAATTTACAAATCATATATGATCTTAATTGATATTCACAAAAACCTGATGAGACAGAATGCCTTAATTTTTTCATTCTTTTATTCATTCAACAAATGCACATTAATTGCATAACTGGATGCTGGCACATTGTGAAGTGCTATTGATACAGTGGTGGACTAGGTGGACCTGGTCCCAGCCTCATGGAATTTATAGTCAAGTATGAGTGGGTATTATTAACATCCCTGTTTTTCAGTTAGATTTGCATAGTTCAGGTAGATTTGCATCCATCTGTAACACAGAGTCTCTGAGGCCTCATTTGTATACAACTGCTTACCCTCAAGCCAGAGGAGTGGGCCTTGTTCCCCCTATCAACAGCTAAACTGGTCAGACTCCACTGGACTTTCCCCTTGATTGTCCAGGTTATCCCCCAAATATTCTGCTTATGTCTGCCTGCATCCTTTGCCCTATGAAAGAAAATCCTTTTTCTGTTTGATTTTGAGATGCTTACAGACCTTAAGGTCACAGCGTTCCGCATGCTGCAATAATCTCCTTCCACCTATCCCCTATTACAATAGTTCCTTTCCCTCCCTTGCAATAATCCTTTTGAATAAAATTCTCTCCTTACCAAGTCTTGATCAGTTTTTCCTTTGACGGCATTTAGTAAACATTAGCTAGCAACTATCAATAGTCTTTTTGATCAGTTTGCCAGTTGTAACCAGCATCTAGATTCAAAGAGAGAAAGCCAGGCAGCTTGGGGCTAACTGGTTTCTATTTGAAAGTAGCTACTGCACTGAGAAATTGTTCAAGGCTGTCTTCAGGTCTGAGTACCTTTCCAAAACACCTGGCCTTTAGTTTCTACATTTCGTTTCCCAAGCAACAGAAAAGAGACAGTATACAGTCTTTCACTCTTTTATATCTGAGCATTTAGGTCCCTAGTTGGTTCCTCTTGAGTTCTGGTTTAGGGGCACTCAGGGCATGCACTGACTAGGCTGAAGCCATCTGGGGTGACTGCAGGGTCCTGATGGTGAGTCACTGCAAGTCAGAGGCCAGTGCTTTGAGCTGGGCAGAGACAGGATACCCAGTGTATCTACCTCTTGCTAGGCTCAAGGCAGCACCATTCATTTCTGTGCTGGCCTGCTGGCCCTCAAGGTCAAAATTAGATCAGACAGAGAAGGCAGGAAGCCAGTCTGTGGTTAGGCCTCCTGGGGTTATCCTTCTTCCTGGAATTGTTTTGCTGAATTAGGAGAAAAAGTAGAGTCCTGCTCAGAAAACTGCCCTGCAGGAAGCAACCTTTCAAGTTTAAGGGTCGCTGAGATCAGTTTTAATAGCAGAGAAGGTGAGTAAGAGAGCACCAGCGGACTCCTTTCATCCCTCCTGATGGCTTAAGTCCTGCACAAGTTTCTCCTGGCTGGCCCTTCTGCTCTCAGTCTTGGCAACTCTAGCCATAAATATCATCTTCCTTTGATTGAGCCTACCTGTCTACACTAGATAGCCAAAAGGAGCCACAGATAGCTATATCTTTATGACCATTCACGTTCAAGGCAGTAGAAACTCCCAAGTGGGGGAGATTTTGTTGTCAGGGTAACTTGAGTCTAGACTACACAGGTCTTGAGAGCCAGCAAGTTCCTTCATGACTGACAGAGTCTCTTTTGACTAAAGTCTATATAGGATCCTCTGAACCCTTTTGCGACTAGGAGCCATCCTTGGGCTTTGTTCTCTAGAGTCCAGTTGTAGCAAGAATCCCCCATCCTCCGTATATGATCACCCTAGATATCTGATCAGCTTTCCTCATCCTCCACCGTCCTCCCCAGGTGATGTTGGATCACCCTGGCTGGCCTTCCGCAGGAGTCTTGTTATGTCAATTTAATCAGAGTTCTCTCCAATCTCTGATGTTTCTTCTTAGTATATCCTGTCCACTGACCCTGCTTTGCTCTTTGGCTATACATTCCTGCTTGCCCACACTGTATGCAAAATTGAGCCTGTTTTATACTGAAGATTTTTTTTCTTTTTGAATAGTTATTGAATAAAATCTGTTTTTAGTGCTTTGCTTTCCAACTTTGGTTTTCTTTAACTACTACAATAAAGGCTCGGCAAATCATGTTTAGTTGTTGATGATGATGACTGCGCAGTTACCTTTTTTTGAATTGTTTTTACGCCTCTCAACTCAGTTTTTTATTGTTTCTTTTCTATAGAAATCTATCCTTCTTCTCTCCAATAAAAAAATCTCACTCAGACAATTTTTGAACACTTAGTTGAGTTTTGGAAGCCTGAAGCAAGCTTTCAGAGCAACTGAGCTCCCAGAATGAAGAGAGAAGGCTGTATTACAGTTCAAATTATTATATAGCAGTCGCCAGTTCTGTTTTGATTTAAAGTCCTGTCTCTGATAATAGGAAACAGGATCACAGCTTATCTCTGACTGTAAGGCTTTCAAAATGCCCTGTACTTCAAGGCTTATCTCTGGGAATGCATGGCTTTAAAAAATGTAAATCTTTTCTGAGCTGTGATAGGTTGCCATCTTCCTATATCAGACAGGGCCAAGCTAAGAATAAGAATGTCAGTTTTATTTTTTCAGGTCATGTTATGAGCAAATTCTACTGTGAGGGCATGAATTTGACCACATATGTCTGTTCTAGATTTTCTGATGTAGTATAATTAACTTGCTCTGTTCTATTTGGATGTTTTATTGACATAGGTAGAAAAAGAAGTGATGACAATTACATAAAACCTGACTGTCCGAAACTTAGTCATAAGATGATAGAGTTAAGGAGTGAACTTGTGTCTGTGACTCCTTTACAAAGCCCATGGAGTCATATATATATATATATTTTTATCACTTTTATTATGCCAGCAATATTCTATATTGCCTTTATTCATTCATTTATTTCCAGTCCAGGAATCAAATATGCTTGCTGGGTTACCCTTACAGTACTTGTAACTATGAGATTTACCTTCTCTCTCTATGATCCCCACGTGACTTAAACTGTACTAGACTGGGTAGCTCATAAACAACAGATATTTCTCACAGTTTTGGAGGCTGGGAAATCCAGGACCTACGTGCCTGCAGGTTGAGTGTCTAGTGAGAGAAAGCCTGTTTCCTGGTTAAAAGATAATTGTCTTCCTGTCACCGTTGGGGCCGATAGGAGTTCGGTGTCGCCCCAAAGGTAGGGGGAAATGAGAGGAATAACAATGGTGCAGACATGTAGTTGGCAGTTTTCCTTGGTTCTTCCTCAAATGACGGCAGTGAAAAATCACAGGTCATTGAGATTTAACAGTTTTATTAAAAATATATTTTAGAAAGACAAAGTATGCCCCAAGGAGACACATGGTCCCAGTGCTATAACCAATACAAAGGGGCCAAAATGGCTACGAAAGGGCAAAAAGGCCACAAAAGGCCACCTAAAAGAGAGCGAACCCAGAAGGGTAAAAAGGACCCAGAAACGGGAATGTCTGCCTTATATTTGGGCTTTATATTTGGAACCTAGAAGGGCAAAAGGGAGGGTAGCCCAAAAGGGCAAAAAAGACCCAGAAGCACAAATGTCTGCCTTTTATTTGGGCCGTGATGGGTGGTTCCAAAGGCACTCCTAGGTGACTGGCAAATGAGGTCATTTGGATCAACACCTGGCTGCTATAACTCTGCCTAGTGCACATGTGCATACCCAGAATTCTACTACCATTGGGGTGTTCTTCGGGCGGTCTCTATGCTGAGCCCCTTTTCCTTTGTTCCCTTGTCGCTCATGTCTGACTAGCTACCTAACATTCTCACAGTGTCCTCACATGGTGGACAGGATGAGGAGCTCTCTGGGGTCCCTTGTATAACAGCACTAAGCTCTTTCATGAGGGCTCGACCCTCATGACCTAATTACCTTCCGAAGACCCCCATCTCCTAAGACCATCACGTTGGGGGTTAGAATTTCAACATGCGAATTTGAGGTGGACACAAACCTTCAATCTGTATCAGCATGTTTGCCTGTTTTGACCTGTAGGCTGGGATCTCATAAGCCACAGAGCACGCATTAGGACAGTTTTCCCAGAGGATTTTTGTAGGCATCATTGCCACACATGTTCCTTAATAATGGCCTGTCATACTCATTAAATAGGGTCTAATGAGACATTTTTGGAATGGTTGCAAATTTGGTTTATCCAATTATATCATTACAAAGATAGATTTTTTTTGAACTTATGCAAATAACTATATTTCCATGAGAAGTAAAGGGACTCAGTGAAGGTACTTTGATTGTTCCAATTGGTTTTGTAGGCAAAGCTAGTTAATATACAGTACAATGTTTTCTACAGGCTCATCGTCCTTAAGTTCCCTTGTCAGTTCACTAACTTATAAAATATTGAGATTTCTCATAAGGTATTTCCCCTGAATTCTGAAGAGATATTTGTAGAAATATACCATTCAATAATGTTTTCTTGTGGTATGCACAAGATTAATCTGCTAAATTCAAGAGAGAAAAGGTAGCTCAAGATAAAATAAAAGGTACCTCTCCACCTCATGATTGTAAGAAAAGAACATTAACTACAATTAAATTACCCTTTTCAGTTCCATTTAGTCCTACACAGTTGATTCTCATTCTGATGGATCTTGGGTCAGCAGTTGGTTGTCACAAAGTCACCTGCTCTGGGCTATAGGAGCCCTGGAATCCTATCTTTGTCCGCAGGACAGTCTGACAGGTGGTGATGTCACCTTGCAGTGACATTATAATATCTGGAATAGTGCTCTCTGAAGCTATCATTCTTCCACTATTTCTTTCAGAAGATTCAATTCCTAATCTGTAGCTTGTAGCAAGGTGATGAGGAAAAAGG
>NW_011888864.1:5435766-5456948 GCF_000151845.1 Pteropus vampyrus | reverse complement strand
GGTATGCACAAGATTAATCTGCTAAATTCAAGAGAGAAAAGGTAGCTCAAGATAAAATAAAAGGTACCTCTCCACCTCATGATTGTAAGAAAAGAACATTAACTACAATTAAATTACCCTTTTCAGTTCCATTTAGTCCTACACAGTTGATTCTCATTCTGATGGATCTTGGGTCAGCAGTTGGTTGTCACAAAGTCATCTGCTCTGGGCTATAGGAGCCCTGGAATCCTATCTTTGTCCGCAGGACAGTCTGACAGGTGGTGATGTCACCTTGCAGTGGCATTATAATATCTGGAATAGTGCTCTCTGAAGCTATCATTCTTCCACTATTTCTTTCAGAAGATTCAATTCCTAATCTGTAGCTTGTAGCAAGGTGATGAGGAAAAAGGGGGAGCCAACTTTTGGTGAAAAGACTGAATGATTTCTGTTAATTTATTACAGTAATGTCAAAAAAACCAGCATTGGACCCTTGATGATGATGTGCAAGACAGCTTTTATTCAAATGACTGCAGTAGGAGAGAGACTCCATTATCAACTGAGCTCAACTCCAACTAAGACAAAGGTGGCTGGGTTTTTAAAAGGGAATAGGGAAGGAATGAAAGGAGGCTATGGGGAAGCAAAAAAGTGGGGAACAAAAAAGATAATAGGAAGGACATGGGGATATGGAAAGCTGCAGGAGAGTAAGTGGAAAATTACTAAAAATGATTGGACGATGTGGGTTGGGACAAGGTACATTTTGTAGTTTGGCAGCATTGTGTTTTCTTAGGCAGAAACTCAGCATGAAGGGCTGGGGTCATTTTTAGGGAATAGTGTAGTAGAGGTATGAAATTCAGTACAGTGTTCTGATGGTTCTTTATGTCATGTGGGAGTTTGCATGTAATCAACAATAAAAGAATGGAGGGGAGTGGAATTCCCTATTGGAGCATAACATATAATTCTTTTGTAATGATTGATTATCCTGAGGGTAAAAACATCTGTGCCATCAAGGACACTAACAATTTTTCAGGACTTTCTAATCCAACCAGTAAAGAATATTTTAAATACAAGAATACTTTAAATTGAGAGGAAAAAAATCTTAAAAATTAATTTGTTAATAGTTAATAAGCCGATCTTTACATTTTAATGTGTGATTGCTCTGCTAGGTCTATGATGGTGAAATAATTCATATTAGCAACCTAGGTATAGTTTTACTTGTACCTAGTAACATAGGGAATTGAGTCTCTCTTTTTGACTTGGTGGTCCTGATATTGTGTACTTGATAAACAGGTCACCTCTCACAATAGCGCTGAGTTATTTGAAAATTTGGAGGATGCCAACCCTGATTGTTTTGGCATCCTTCCTTATTTCCAGAGATGCTGGGATGGGTCCTGGTCACCCACAAGATTTCCTGCCCTGAACACTTTTCCATGTCCAAAGGTTCTCGCTCTTACTGGTTCCTGGAGTGTTCTCTAGATAGGGATGAAGTTTTCAAAGATTCAAGGATCCTTACTCCTTTCCCGACTCTTCTCACCCCACCCCCAGGGTCCTACCCTTCTATTTTTAGGTGAGCCAATCAAACAGTTAATTCCTGAGGGCTCATCAGGAAGGGCTTAGATGTTTATATTATTCCTGTCTTTTTATTTTCTATATTTTGATGCTTTGATATCTTGAGGCCTTGCTGACTCTGGAGGGACTGCTCCTCCCAGGGCTGATCAATTCCTAGAGATAATAAATGACTTACCTGTGAGTATGCCTTTCACATGTAAACCAACCAATCCAGAGTCCATAGCCCCAGCCACCTCCTTTGTTGAGCCACTATTCACCTGCCCCAGTCATCCCAAGGAAGTTGTGGAACTACTAGGGACAGCTCCTACTCCCACTCCAGAGCTTGCTAAAATTACTCAAACGAACCAATCCTAAGCTTTTTTAACTTGTATTATGTATTCCTTCTCACAGAAAGCACAATAAAGGTTTCTGTCCACATTTCTCCCTCTCTCCCTTGGCCTCTTGACTAATCCTAGTTCTCTCTCTGTGGCCCCACATCAGGGGATGTGCCTTCTCCTCTCGATTTCTGTAAGTATAACAAACTATCTCTTCAATGACGTGTTGACCTTGCCATATCTGAATAATAATAAAACCTACATTTTAAAACAATAATAGAAGCACAAGGCGTTACCACCTCCTCTGATATTAGGTGAGAATCAACCCCCTCCTCCCATCTCAAAGGAAGAAAAATAATTCTCACTCTTTTCTGTTCCCTCCACCCCAGCCCACTGAGTCAAGGAAGGCATGGAGGAACTTTCTGTTATAGCAAGGAAGTTCTAGGAATTTCCTTCCATCAGTCAATATTTGGTGGTCTACTCTGATGCATTTCTATTTTTAAAACTTCTTCCTGTTTTCATTTTCATTGCATATTTGAGATATTTAACTTGATGATTTGACACATCTATATAATGATCACTTCAGTCAAGCTATTGAACATTCAACTCCTCACATAGTTATCATTTTTTTGTGTGTGGTGTGAGCACTTAATATCTACCCTCTTAGAAAATTTCAAGTACAGTATTTCAAGTACAAATTTCAAATACAGTAGTGCTACCTATAGCCACCATGCTGTATGTTAAATCTCCATAACTTATTCCTTTTGCATAACTAAAACTTAGTACACTTTGACCAACATCTCCCCATTCCCCCGCCCCCAGTTCCCAGTAACGACCATTCTACTCTCTGCTTCTATGAATTTGACTTTTAGATTACACATATGAGTGATATTATATAGTATTTGTTTGTCTGTATCTGGCTTATTTCACTTAGCATGATGTCTTCCAAGTCTATCTATTGTCATGAAGGGCAGATTTTTTTTTTTAAGACTGAATAATATTACACTGTATGTATTGACCACATTTTCTTTATCTATTCATTCACTGATGGACATTTAAGTTGTTTCCATATCTTAGCTAATATGAATGACGCTGCAATAAACATAGAAGTACAGATATCTCTTTGAGATCCTCATTTTAATTTCTTTGGATAAATACCAAGAAATGAGCTTGCTGGATCATATGGTACTTTTATTTTTAATTTCTTAAGGACCCTCCATACTGTTTTCCGTAATGGCTGTGCCAATTTACATTCTCAACAACCGTATACCGGGGTTTCTTTTCTCCACATCCTCACCAATACTCATACTTATTACCTTTTTTAAAAAATTATTATTAAATAATAGCCATCCTAACAAGTGTGAAGTGATGGGTGATACCTCATTTTGGTTTTGATTTGAATTTCCCTTATAATTGGTGATGTGAGCACCTTTTCATGTACTTGATAGCCACTTGTTTGTCTTCTTCAAAAAAAGTCTGTTCAGGTCCTTTGCCCATTTTTAAATTGGATTATTTGTTTTCTTGCTATTGATTATATGAGTGTCTTATATGTGATGGACATCAAATGTTTATTGAATATATGGTTTGCGAATATTTTCGCCCATTCTGTAAGTTGCCTCTCATTTTGTTGAATGTTTTCTTTGCTATGCAAAAGTTTTTTAGTTTAATGTAGTCCCTCTTATTTATTTGCTTTTGTTGCCTGTGCTTTTGGTGTCATATCCCAAAAAAACCACTGCCAAGACCAATATCAAGGAGATTTTCTCCTATGCTTTCTTCTAGGTGTTTTATGGTTTCAGGTTTTATGTTAAGACTTAATACATTTTGAGTTCATTTTTGTGTATGGTATAAGATAAGGGTCCAATTTCATGCTTCTGCATGTGGCTGTCCAGTTTTCCCAACACTGTGTACTGAAGAGACTATCTTTTCTACATTGTGTATTCTTGGTGTCCTTGTCAAAGATTAGTTGACTGTATATGCGTAGGTTTATTTCCAGGATCTCTGTTCTGTTCCAATGGTCTGTGTTTCAGCTTTTATGCCAGTACCATTGTGTTTTGATTACTCTAGCGTTGTAATATATTTTAAATCAGCAAATATGATGTCTCCAGCTTTGTTCTTTTTCAAGATTGCTTTGACAATTTTTTTTGTGTGTGTGGTTCCATATGAATTTTAAGGTTGTTTGTTCTATTTATGGGATTTTTTTTTTTTTTTACTTGAATGGGGCTCTGAGAACTCTCCACTGGACTCCCAGTTTCTCATGGAGGTATATCCATGGATGGTTGTCAAAAATTGATGCTTCTGTGGAGTCTGAGCTGGAATCTCCTATTCTTCTACCTCGTTTATGTTACCGTTCCAAATCTCCTCTTCAGCTTATTAAGAATAGCATCGAACTTGAAGTGGGAGGTCACTTTGCTATGTCCATCTGGTTCTGTGACCTCTTATGAGACTCAACTCATCAGGGTCTTATTTTCTGCCTCCGTTTATAAGAATTTTGAATTATCTAATTCTTCTGTTTCTATTTCTTTAGGTTTTAAAAAGCATCAAAATCTTATACTTTGATGGACATTAGAATGTTTCAGTTGTGAACAGAAACCAAACAAATGCAATAGATGTACATTTTTAATTTTTGCTGATAGAAACCAATTGGCAGTGGCTCTCTAGTTTTACTTCCATAGCATTCTTAACACAAATGCTTGCTCTTGCCAATTTCTTTTTGAATACCTATTAAAGCAGAATCTTTCCACTTTTCTCAGCACCACACAACAAAAGGCTCTTTGTTTATATATATGATCCTTATTTATGATTTGCCTAGTTTGCACTCTTGGTAACCAATTTATCACTATGCTATGAAGCTTCAGTTGTGTCTCTTTTGCCATTTTCATGGGCCTTGAAAATGGAATCCAGGTTTTTTTCCTCTTTGTTTCTTTGTTTTACTACACAGGGCTTTGATTTGAATTATTAAAATGGGGTATGTGGTAGAACATTTCCACTGGAAAGATGAGGAAAGATAAATTACACTAGGACTTATCTGTTTTCAATTTTGCTATAATTTATTTTGTATTTGTTCAATATCATTTCTTGCTCTTGATGAGAAACGGAGCTCATAATAAAAGTATTCTCAAGGGAAAATGTTATAACATTATTAAGCCCAAACCAGTAGATGCAGCCAACTTCTAGGTTACTGTATGAAAAATGTTCCTAGCTTTGGTTTTCATTCCCTCCTGGTTTCACTTTTGGCTATTTCCGAAGGAGATGGAATACTCTTTTCTCATTAATAAACTGAGAAAATTATGTGACTAATACAGTTATTTTGTTTCTGAAGAATATTTTACGTATATTTGTGGAACATAAAGATATATAATTTATAGACATATTCATGAATGCAGGCACGAAAGCAAGTTTAATAGCTAGCACTTCAATGGCAAATCTAAGACCATAAGCTTTTGTAACCATCATTGTTCCTACACCTGCTTTGGAGCTTGCCATATTGATATATAAAGCCCCATTGCGTCAACTTTCCTTCTAACTGTTCAAGGTTGGAGGAACAGTCAGGAGCTGTGGAGGAACAGTCATATTTACTCTTCTTGAATTCTTTGTTCTGACTACACCCAGGCTGTTGTGAGATGAGGCTGACACCGACTTAGGTGTAATTAATTGGTCACTGTGTTTGCAGGACAACAAAATGATAAACTTTCTAACTCCCATAGTTCCTGTTGTTTGTAGTAAGTTCTCAGTTCATTCCATGATTTAGTACTCTTAATTCACATGGGATATAATGATGAGATGTCTTTGCATAGATTTTCATAATGCTTAGAGCTTCAGCACTTGGCCACCACAGGTTGTTAATGATGTCAAATAAAAAAAAAATCTGCACTTAATAAAGAAAGACTTTATTCCAAAGAATTATTGCACGAATGTGTATATGTGTTGGGGAGAATGCTGTAACCATAAAGTCTGTAACTGTTTTAAAAATTAGGCAAAAAGAATTTTTCTTTTATCGGGAAGGGTAAACAAGGCTAGAAGGACTGAGTGTGGGGAAGTAATTGGCTAATGGACCAGAGTTTATTTGACCCTGAGGCCCAGACTGTTCTCAGTCTGCTTCTGCTCAGGCTGAGGATGGGCCTCACATTTCAGGGGTCTGCAGGAAGGAGAGAAGCTTAAACCAAAGTTTGGTTTAAAAGCATTTGTACTGATTTGTCATTGTGCACAAGCAGTTAAGCTAATCTTTTATGAGGCCAAGAATAGGTCTTTGTCTGGCCTTGTCATAGGCTAATAAGGGGGAGCATCCATGAGTCTTATCTAAGTCATATGAGGAGGGGGGGGGTGCTTTGTAGTAAGCCGCAAAGAGTGAAGGGATTCTTTAACCTTCACCATTTTCACTGGGCTCATTGGGCTCAGGTAAAATCTAGCATTATCAGTGATTATGCTTGTAAGTGAGCTGGTATCTTTATAAATACTGATGCCAGCCACGTCATGCACTAATTTACCTGGGAAAAGATGAATGACCATTAGCTGTGGCAGGATGACACCATTTTAAAGAACATCAACTACAGGGGTGATTACACTCAGGGAAGGCTTTTGTTGAGGAAGAAATATTGCTTTGGAAAGAGAAAAGTTCTCCTGAAAAGGAACAGACCAAGACCTTCTGTTTCTTGGTAAAGAGCAAAAAAGTGTTAATAAAGCAATTTTAAGGGAGAATTATAAGTGAGGCTTAGATGGTGAGTGGGCGGTGATTCCAAAGCTAAGAATGGGTATTATGGAAGATAATTGTATTTCCATTTTAATGTTGTCTGTGTTTGCTAATGCTTATTTATGATGTTTTTTCTTTTTTTTTTATATTTTAATTAGTTACAAGTATACAGTACATTGGTTAGACATCTATTTAGTTAGTAAAATGATCCCTCCAATTGCTACCTCCCTCCCCTGACCCTCCACCTAGCCAATGTATTAATGCTAACTGCATTCCCTATGCCGTGCTCCCCATCCCTGTGACCACATGATGTTTATTTCTGTATTGCATTTGCTTGACTACCTGTAAATAAATACTTGCTATTTCATATGTATAGCAAATGTGGAGGTTCTGTATATATTCTTAGTTGTTAAAACCTACCATGCCTTAGCTTTGATATATCATAGAAATAAGCAAGAATTCATCTCACCGCCAATAAAATCAGAACATAGCCCAGAAGAAGACAAAATCCCCTTTTTGGGCTTGCTCCATCTCTAACCAGTTACGGAAATAGCAAATCAAGTTTAGGTCAGCTTCTATCATCTGTCTTAGGATTCGTGCCTCCAACATCATAAGCTTCAAGTGATACATACAGATTATAAAGAAAACCTGACACACAGTTCTTTGAATATATGTGTATTACATAGACTCTATGTTTTGTGCAGTTAAATCATTATTTTATAAGGAGGACTTTTAAAACTCCAGCGCATATGTTGATACTGAGCTTTGACTATGTGTACTTGAAAACAAACTTTATAAAATTGTAACCCGAAGTGTTCTGCGTTAAAAAAATTGTAACCCATCTTTTATATTTACATGCATCATGAAGAAATTTTTATATGCAAGATTTTTGTAAAATTGGATGGGACTTTTATTTTAGAGTCTTTCTCTGTACTGCTATCAAAGACATTTTCTTCTCTTTTCCTTTCTTTTTGTTTTTTTTTGGCATGGTACATTTAATCTTTCCTATCCCTTAGCTTAGGTGTACATGAATTGATGATTGAATAAATTAAGGCTAAGCATACTGTTCTGTTCTTCTAAAACCTGTATTTATTGCTGTGATTTATCTGACAATTTACATAAAGTGCTAGTTAGTACAGATGAAATTATTAATTCTTCAGAGAATGAGATGTTCAACTGTTTCCACAGCTCCAGGCGATTTTTCCACATTCATATGCAGGAATTACACAGACCACAACTTGGTTTTTGAATTAAAATGCATCATTGAGGCTAATTTTAAGGAAGTCTCTATATTGTACTCCTATTTAACCAAACATCACATTTCCTCATTAAAATATCAGCATCCATAATGAAGTACTTTGCTTTATAATTTAAAATGTCCCACAATGTTGAGTGCACATTTGAACATTTAAATGTAATTCTGCTAATGTACTGATTAATTTATGTTATTCTCTTCCACTCACGTGGCAGATTTTAATTGCAATTAGTTAGCTGCTGTTGGATCTCAGCATGCTGATGGCTAGGAGAAAATCTGATCTCGGTGAAACAATTACCAGGACTTTTGAGCAGGGCTGGTATTACGGGGAGCGAGAGGAACCATCAAAGTTTTGAATCTCCTGGTAATAGCTGTGCTTGGGGGGCCAGCATTTGCTCTGAGGAAAAAGCCAAATAAATGGGAATTATCTGAGCAGTATAATACAATTAAGCTGTCACAACAACTTTGGGGACTCGTCTTTTGTACTCTTTCCACGTCTGTCCTGGCTGCTTGGGGGTTGGTGTAGCAGAGAAAGTGCTCTCACTCGCATCCTGGGCTTTTGATGTGGGTGATGTACAGCTGTAACAAGGCATGGGGCACAACACCCGCCTTTCACTCAATGTTGTTGAGCTACAAATTCATGTAATTAATTTTAAAAAGCCATTGCTTTGATCTTCATAAATATGCCCAGGATTCAAATGGAAAACCTCAAGGGGCATTTTCTCAGGAGGATGATGATAGGGCCAAAATGCAATTTCATTAGGGTCTACTACTTGTCCATAAATGAGGCTCTCCCCCCTTATCCTTTATTTTAGCGGCTGCTATTACCAGCTGCTCTGCTATATTATGCAGAAAATCTGCTGGCTTACTTTGCAAACAAACTGCCTTGGTTCAATGAGCTATTTGTAATGCTATGCTAAGCTTTGCTATATATTGCTGTAATTTGGTTTAAAGCACTTTTAGTTTTTACACTGATGATATTATATTAACTATAGGACAGTGGGGTTTATAAATGAGATGAACACATAGTCTCCGCAGTATTTGTTATTAGTGAAGCACAGAGGAGAGAGTTCTGGGCCCTTTGTACTTGGGTTCTAGTCCTACGTCTGTCACTTCCTGGTGCCTCTGGACTTCAGTGCTCTCAGCTCTTGATTGGGATGAAAGATTTCTAGCTCAAGGTCGTTTAATGAGTCATGTGACAAATGCAGGTAAAAGAGTCTTGTGAACATTAGATTGCAAGGTAGGTTTAAGCCTTGATGTTGGAATAGTGTTTTATCCACACTCTTTTTGTTGGAATGATTTAAAAGCCTAGCAAAACTGCTATCAGAAGGAAATGAAACCAAAAGCTGCTATTCTCATTCTTTAGTATGTCATTTGTAGTAAACTAATAAATGTGTTAAACAGTAAGTGTTATAACTGTGGTTAAAGAGTAGAGTTTTAAAAAAGGATTAGGAAAGCTAAATCCACCCTGTGTTCATAAAATGCAATAAGATTACAAACAACCCCCAAATCTCAGGGGTTTAACACAATGGCAGAATATTTCCGGTTTATGGTACATTTCCAGGGAGCTTTGCTGATTGCAGTCACACGGGGACCCAGGCTAACAGAGGCAAAACACTTGGGGCAAAACACACACAAAAAGAAATATATTATCTTAACTGTTTTAAGTGTTACAGCTCAGTGGCATTAAGATTGTTCTTATTGAGCGGTGGTTCTCTGTGACCTCCCCAAAGGCTTTCTTCTATCCAAGACCCCGGAGTTTAGGGGATGAGAGAGAGAGGCCTAGTCACAACTAGAGTGAATTTACCATCAGGCCAAATAGAAGGGAGCTCAGAGTCAGCCGTTAACTTCACTTAAAAAAAAAAAGCAGTGGCACACTTCAAATACACATGTATGTGTGCAGTGTAAGTCATGCCCACTCTACCAACGAGTGCCACCAGCCTGTCACTTTGGAGTCATTGTTCACAGGCAGGTTGACCACCCTGATTGATTCGTGGAGAGGGGTTTGAATGGGAGAAAGAAAGTAGTGTCTTGAGCTAATGGTATACATTTCCTTCACAAACTTGTTCTTAAATTGTAGCCATTCTCAGAAGTCCTTAGCTCCCTGCTGTCAGAGAGTGAGCGTGGGAGCCTCTGTGTGCATGTGCTTGTGTGTGTGTGCACACTTTAGCAGTCTGCTAGGGCTGCTGTAACAGAGTACCCCAAACTGGGGAGCTTAAGCCATAAAGATTTATTGTCTCGTGGTTCTGGAGGCTAAAAGTCTGAGATCAAAGCGTCAGAAAGGTTGGTGCCTCTGAAAGCTGTGAGAGAATCTGTTCAGGCTTCTCTTCTTGGCTTGTAGGTGTCCATCTTCATGTTCATGTGGTGATCTCCTTGTGTGAGTGTCTGTCTCCAGATTTCTCCCCTTTTTAAAGACATCGGTCATATTGGACTAGAGCCTGCTCTAATGATTTCATTGTAACTTGATGACCTCTGCAAAGACCCTAACTCCAAATAAAGTCATGTTCTGAGGTCCTGCGGGTTAGGACTTCAACATATGAATTTTTGGGGACAAATTTCAATCCATAACAGCATGGCTATGTATGCGTATGCTGGAGGATGGGTTGATTCTTTTACTGAACACAAACCTCTTCTGGGGCCCTTCTAGCCTGGAACAGAAGGAGAGGAGCTAGGCCAGCTCAGTCTCCTACAAGTAAACTGAGTCTCGCCTTTTCCGAAGGTCTTTACTGCCTCTGAGCCACTTACAGAGTGGAGATCCCTCTTATACTCTCACCACTCCTGTTTCGTTATTTTCATCTCTGTTTTATTAAAGGTCATGGGGAGAAAGAGTCAATACCAGTGGCTCCTGACCACTCAATGCATGACTAAAACACTTCATGGCTAGGCTTTCAGCCTGTGTTGCCTTGCCACCCTTCACCACTTTCACAGTTTCTCAACTTGGGGGCTGACCACTTTAGACTCTGGGGCCAGGCTAGTGTCCAGGTGGGTCAGGTGGACATTGAATGTTAAGTCTCTGCAATGGGGAGCTTTTGCTCTCCAGTTTTAGCTTGCTATGTGGGAAAGTGAGCCTGCGTTGACAGCTTGCTTGTAGTTTTACATAAAATCATCCAATTTTTAACTTTGGCAACTAATTAAAAATTAAAAACCGCCCACTGTGTGGGCTGAGCTAAACAGAACCTGTGGCCTGTGAGCTGGAGGTTTTGACGATAGATCTCGTCATCTTAGTTCGAGGGATATCCTCCTTCCTATCTACCTGTGCTACTCCCTTTGTTCACTTCTGTTTCTCCTGCATCCTCAGCTACTCAAATTGAACCTGACCTTAAGGCCAAGTCCAAACCTCATGTCTATGAGGAAGAATCTCTAGCAACTCATTGATTGAAGAGGTTCATTCATGTTCTCCCTCAACTTTTAGTGAACAAGCTGTCCGCCTGGCCTTGTGTTGGGTGTTGGGGATATAAAAACAACATGATATTAAGGGTCCTTCAGCCCTCAATTTCTTTCCTGAACGTTTTAGAGTCTTCCTTTAGTTGCCTTAGTCCATAATCTCAAGCCTTGTTCTGCATTATTTTGTGTTCCTCCAGAACACCAGAAGGTGTTCTAGAAAGTGTTCCTCCTTCTGATTTCAGGAGTGAAAAGAATATTTCTTATTTGGATCCAAGCATGGCTTCACATTCTCACATCCCAAGGTAAGCTTCCTGTGGTTCTGGTTTCCTGAATGCTGGGGCCTTAATGATGGTCTTTGAGAAGGGGCTGTGCATTCTAGTCTATTTTGGCCTCCACACTACCTTTACAAACTCCACACTATCTTTACAAAGGTATCAGAGAGGACTTCCCAAAGACAGCAGTCACCCACTCAGGGAGCATAGCTTCGACATAAGTTCAGAGGCAAGTGAGCATGCTGTGTTTATGAAATGAAAGAAATGAAAGAAGTTTCCATGGTCGGTGCTGTAGGGCCACTGTGTATAGTTGTGTAGGTCATGTATTGAACAACCATGAGGGTGACTTTTGCATCATAGCCTTTGTGATTGCCTCTTGTCTCCTGGAGTTGAACAGTGACAACCTGTTCAGTCACACATTGGCCCCAAAGGGCTTGCAGACAGAGAGAGAGAGAGAGAGAGAGAGAGAGAGAGAGAGAGAGAGAGAGAGAGAAAGAGAGAGAGAGGAGGTAAAAGATGGTGGCTGAGAGAATCAGACATGCCAGATAAGGCAGGCCCTTCTAGCCATGTTAAGGAGTTTGGAATTTCTCTAAAGGAAGCTGGAGCCACTGAAGGGACTGAAGCAGGAGCTGAATGAAGCTGTATCTTGGAGAGTGACCAGCTTAGAAGTGGGGAGACCATTATGTGGCCCATTATGTGAGAGATTATGTTGATCAGGGTCATAAGTGACAGTGGGCAGAGAGAGAGTGGGAAACCTTGAAAGATATGCAGGAGGCAGTATCAATAGGACATGTTAAGTCTGGCATTGCTTGGACATGTTCTCCTTCGGTTTACAGACATTTTCTTTAGTTGCTTCAGAACATGCATACTCTGTTTTACTAATTCCATTTTGAATATTTTGAAGACAGGAATTTCATGTCCTAGTTCTTGAACATACTTAAATGGTTTTCACTTACAAGATATTCAATAAATGTTCATTGACTCATCATCGATTCACTTGCCATCTTATCTGAACTAGCATGCCAGAATGCCAGTGTCTGTGAGTAGAGGTGGGGATGACAGAGAAGCAGTCCTGAGGGGACAGGTGCTTTCCCAATAAGTATTTCCTAGGTGTCTGATACATTGGCAGAATTTTCCTAGGTCATGAGATTGGCAGAACCAAGCAATGCTTCTAGAGCTTTATTGATATTGTCCCTGGGGTTATTTATCTTAACCTATTTTACTCACACACCCAAAAGGTCAATTTATCAAACTTAAAGAACTCACTATGTGCCCAGAGCTCTTCTAAGGGAAAGGTTGTAGGGGATGTGGAAATGCAAGCCATAGTCCCTGCTCTGAAACATCATATAGTCTACCCAAGTAGACTTCCTAAGAAGCAGGAAGCACATGGGGCAACTGATACCCTTCATTTCCTTCACTTCTTAGTTTCCTATTGATGCTGTAGAAATTGCTACAAAGTTGTGGAGTGCATTGGATGCTATGGTGGAAAGAACACAGGATTTGGAACAAGACTTATTTGGGTTCGAATCCTGGCTCTTACCATGTAGTAGGGTCATGTTGTTGGACTGATATTTTCACTAGCTAATAAATACCAAGTTCCCTTTTTTTCTTCATTCATCAAACACACAGTCAGCAGCAAGCTGAGCCCTGGCAGATATAAAGATGGGCACGACTTTCATCTTCGTTGTCCAGGGGAGTAGTCTCATATTTTCTGCCAAGTCTGCATCCCTCACATTTTTTAAGGTTGGTATGTGGACCAGAAAAGGTTGCATCTCAGCTAGCGTCAATCATTTCCTTTGCCTTTCTTCAGGAGCTTTTCCGGCTACTTCCCATGCATGCTCCCTTTATCCTAGTTTGCAAGATCATTACTTTTCCCCTACTCAAGGCATCTGGCCCACTTCATTATTCCCTGGATCCCACCTCCTAAATGTCTCTCTTCCTTCCTCTCCATGCTCATTGTCTTAGGTTGCTGTCATTTCTTAACTGGGCGTGAATCTTCCTAATAGAGTTTCTTGCCTCCAGACTTGTTCCTTGTAGTTTGATAAAAAGGCCATTCCACCTCAAGGATGGTAGAGGAGGTTCTTGGTAGGGAGGGCAGGGTTACATGGACCTCATGCTCCCCACTCTTCTGTCCTGGATATTTAGCCTCTTCTTGGATATGCCATTGGTCCTGGTTGCTACCTCTCCTGGCTTTCATAGCTCTATTTTTTCATTGCCATTTCAGGACATGGACATTTTGTTTAATTTTTGATCTCATAGTTGAGACCAGGACTGACATGTAAGGACTTTAAAAACCTTTTCTCTATATGAGAAAAATAGGAATGACAATATAAGGAACAGTCGCATACCTGCTACTGGAGATGCTCAGTAACCTCATGAGGCCTGTGATAGTTCCTGTTGGCTTCTGTGCTCCTGAACTAGGGTAGAGACCATGTTTTCCCTTACTTCAAGGAGTTCCTCCAAGCATCTATCTCTAGGGATTTCCCTTCCCTTTGATCTTGTGACAAACCTCTAATTCCTCAATTCTTGCCCTAGAATCTCAGTCTTCCCAAAAGGGCTGATATTGCGACTCCATTCCCTTTTGCACTCCTCACCTAGAAGGATGTAGCCTCGCCCTGTGGTCTCAACATGAAAATCGCATTAAAAATCTTAGTCGAACCTTATGACAAGAGCAACATGAACAGTACCAGGGGCATTATTTCCTTACATCTTCCTAAAATGCAAATGCAATCAAGCCAGCTACTGTTTATAATCCAGCAATATTTCTCCATTGCTTTCTGAATAAAGTCTAAGCTCTTTGTTCACGACTTTCATATCTTTCTAAGGGGCTTTTCAATACATATCACATCCTCTCGCCATATTGAAATGCCTGATGTTCCCTGAAGGCGTTATGTTCTCCCTTGCTGCTGTGGTTTGCACCTGCTATTCTCTCTGCCTGGAATTCTTCCCACCTGGCCAAACTCCTTTTATTTTCAAGACACAGCACAGGAATTCCCTCTCCTCTGTAAATCTGTCCCTGACCTTTCTCCCTTCATCCTTTATTAGAGATAATCACTCCCTTTCTCCGTCCCTAATACATATGCACAGCTCTGTAAGGAGCAACAAACATTTCCTCTACTTTTTCAAGTTCAGTGATTGGGGGCTTGTCAATTAAATTGACAAAGAACAGAGGAACAGGAAAAAAGGCTTATGTTCCTTTATTGATGTTAATATTTTTACATGCCTGGGGGCTTCATAGAAAAGAAGTGAAAACCCCCAAAAGTGGTTAGACTTGAAAGCTTATATACCATTTTAACAGAGGGCAGTGAATTATGGGGAAGGAACTGCATAAAGGAAAGGGGATTTGGCTTTCTAGAGTGGTAAATTGTGGGAAGGTAAACTTATGGAGAATCTAATGACAGAGAAGGATTATTTTGGTAAGGTCTGTTTGTGCAGACTTATCTTGGTGTCAACTTTCCTTTTTTTTTTTTAAATAAATTTATTTATTTAAATTAGTTTCAAGTATACGGGACATTGGTTAGACATCTATAATGTTCATAAAATGATCTGCCCCTATTGCTCCCTCCCTCCCCTGGCCCTCTACTTAGCCATTATGTCAGTGTCAACTTTTTATCTTCTTCATGGACATAGCCTCCCCTGGAGAGGGGATTTATGGTAGTCCTCATTTCTCAGAAATTTCTGCTCTTAGGCTGATGAGGAAGTTCTGAGAAGGCTTCTTTCTGCATCTGTTTATTTTCAACTAACTTCAGCTCAAAACAATCCAAAGTAACATATTTTAAAATGGCATTTTCTGATCCCTATTAGATCTCTGATACGGCCTATTCCCATTTTTTAATAGTCTGTTTATCTGTTTCTTCCTCTAGTCATCCAGGGCTCATCTAGGAGCAAGACTGTGACTTATTTATATTTGCATTCAAACACTAATACTCAGGTCTCATACACACAGATTTTGATGTAATCGATTTGGAGTATTTCCGGGGCACTGGGATATTTAAAAGCTCTTTAAGTGATTTTAACTTGCAGGCATGGTTTAGAACAACTGCTTCTGACATTATTTTAGGTCCCAGCATTTTCCTAGCATTCTCCCAAGCTCTTGGGAAACTTTTTCAAGGAATGTCAGTGATGGAGGGGAGGATGCTGAAACCAACCTCTGGCTTTGGTTTTGTTGTAAAGTCAGCATTTATGTGTGAGAGAAGGTGCGTATACTAAGTAGAGACCTAAAATCATATGGGTGTCATATGGGGACACCATTTCTTTTTAGGTCTCGCAATTAGAATGAATTTTAAGATATTCCCTAGATCAGGCTTCTGTTCTGAAAGCATGGGGTTAAGGTACTAGGCGGGGTGGGGGATCCTCTTAATGAAAAACTATTAGGCTGTAAAATAAACCTACTTTTTGTAAACTGCTTAGTTTGAAGGATGGAGATTTTCCCTCCCTGCCTTCCCCAAAGGAGCAAATCGTGAGTGACCTTGAGTAGTAAGCTAGGAGGAGGAAAAGAGTTATCTTGGGAGCAAATGTCAACAGCAACATCTGGATCTGTTTGGGTACTAACCTGAGGGCTAGCAGCTGGAGGGCAGCTGGCTTAGAGACTTGGTATTAACTTATTGGAGCAGTGTTTATTGGGTAAAATGCACAGATTTAGGGTAGCATATAGCTAGACGTCATGAGGAGGACCCTGACCTTGGGCTGAGGGGCTTTAACTTGTGTGATTTGGGAAGGATACAGTAGCAATATGATGTGGCAGAACTTTGGCTCCAGGGCTGATCTGTCAACTCAGTGTTCTTGGATGAGGAAGTACAGCCTATTCCCTGGCATGGTCAGAAGGCTGCAGGCCAGTCTCTGAGGCTGCCTAGGATTGATTGTTTTAAGCACTGAGATGTGGGTGGTTTCCATGGAGTTTTGCAGGCAGCCAAGTCCTTTTCTAGGAGGCCAGCCTTTAGGGAACCTGTCATGGAAAAATTAACCTTTACCACTCGTGGAAGGTGGAGTCACAGAGGTGAGCAACTAAGAGAAGACATCAGGAACGATCAAGAAAATTCAGAAAAGAACAAGATAGAACTTCTAAAAATGAAAACCACAATTGTTGAAATAATTTTAAAAAAACCTCAGTGGGGTATAGAAACAGCGAATTTGATACCCCTAAAGAGAGAATTACTGGAAGTATGAAGAAATTACCGAGAGTACACACAGATAAAAGAGATAGGAAATGTGGCAGAAAATTTAAGAAGGAACATAGAAAGAGAAATATCTAAGATATTTGAAATATGAAATATCTAAGCGAGTCTAGAAAGAGAGGATATAGTAAGTCAAGTGAAGCAATATTTGAGGATATAGTAAGTCAAGTGAAGCAATAATTGCTGAGAATTTTCCGGAGTGTTGAAGTAAATGAATATATAGATTCCATATGTAGGCACAGCATAGTGAAACTTCAGAATACTAAAGCCAAAGTGAAGATTTTTAAAGTTGTCAGAGAAAAACATAGATCACCAATGAAGAAAGACAGAGAGTAGATTTGTCAGTAGCCACAATAGAGGACAGAAGACAGTAGAATAACATCTTCAAGAGAAAAATAAATGCTATCTTAGAATTCTGTACCTAGCAAAATTATCTTTTAAAAATGAGAGAGAAATAAAGACATTTTTAGATAATAAATGGATAGAACTTACCAGTACCAAATTATCATTAAACCACCCTCAGAAGAGAGAATTTCAGGAAGAAGAAAAATGATCACAGAAGAAAGATCTGAGAGGTAAAAAGGAATGGCAAGCCAATAAAATGGTAAACATTTTTTTAAAAAAGAGTTTCCAGATAAAAGAATAATAATTAATTTTAATCCTTAAAAAGACCCAGAATAAAAGCACTTGTCAACTGTAAGTTTGTCGCTTTGTTAGGGAAAAGATAGTGGTTATGTAAAGTTGTTCTGAAATCCTTGTACTATGGGTAAGAGGTTAAGATATAGTCTATTATTTGACTTTGTTAAGTTAAATATATGCATAGTACAACTTCCAAAGAATCACTAAAAGTATAGGTTGAGGGTGCTTTAATTTCTCAGCCAGTAAAGAGAATAAATGAAAAATAGTAAGAAAACAAACTGATATCCTCAGTCAATTCAAAAAGAAAACCAAGGAAAAAAAAAGAGACATTAGAGTTTAAGAAAGAATAAAGGAAAAGGAGAGACAAATATATATTTAAAAGTAATATGATAGAAGCAAGTTCAAGTATATCATTAATCCCCCAAACAGTAAACAAATTAGACTTACAATTCAAAAGAGTTGTCAGAAAGGGAGTCAGCTGGGTTGGATGTGTGTGTGAAAAAACAAATCTAGCACTATGAGGTTTTACTGGAACATACTTATAAGGACAGAAAGATTGAAAGAGGATGGAAAAATATAAAACTGTCAAGTACAATTACAAAGAATTCAGGGACAGCCAGATTATTATAAAACAAAAATACACTCTAAGACAAAAAGCATTATTAGGGAATGAGAGGGTAGCTTCTTAATGAGAAAGACTCAATTCATCAGGAGGATTTAATATTTTAAATGTGTATGTAAGTAATACAATATCTTTAAAATATATAAAATAAAAATAGATAGAACTAAATTGAAGAACTAATTGACAAATGTACCACCATAGTAGATTTCAATACAACTCTCTCAATTATTGATATACTAAGCAGACTTAAAAATGGTAAAAAAGATTTGCATAAAAATTATCATGCTTGATTTATTGAACATGTGTAAAATTCTGCTCCAATGTGCATTCTTTGCAAGTACACATGAGACATTTACAAAAATTGATGGTACAGTAGGCCTTAGGCAAGTATCAACTACTTTCAAAGAATTGGTAATATTCAGATCACATTCTCTTTCTACAATGCAATTAAGTTAGAAATCAATAGTAAGAAGATTAAATTGAAAAAAAAAAAATCCCCATACATTCAGAAATTAAATGACATGTCTACATATCCCAGTGGATCAAAGAAGAAATCATAATGCAAATAAAAAAGATGATCCATAGTAGGTAATCATCCAGTTCAGTCTCATATGCCCTTGACCCAGGGAACCAGTTGAAGGCCTGACAATGGCTTTGGGAAGCTCTAGAGAAGGATTGCTACTGAAACAATTAAGGCAAAAGCAACCAAATCCTTGACCTATAGAGATTTCAGTTCTCTTTTCCGTTTTTTTAAAAATTAAATTTATTGAGGTAACATCGGTTAATAACATTATATAAATTTCAGGTGTATGACATTATACTACTACATCTGTATACTCTACTGTGTGTTCATCACCCAAAGTCTAGTCTTCTGTCACTATATATTTGACTCCCTTTGCCGTCTTCATCCTTCCCTTATCCACTTCCTCTTTGGTATGTAAGACCTGAAACAAGAAAATACGGAGAAGAAAACATAGACAAACTTAATGGACCTAGGTCTCATAGAGATTTTTGTAAACTTGCCCCCAAAGGCAAGGGAAGTAAAAGAAAAAAATAAGTGAATGAAATGACATCAAACTAAAAAGCTTCTGCACAGCAAGAGAAACCATCAACAAAACAAAAAGGCGACTAACTGAATGGGAGAAGGTACTCATAATCTATACCTCTGATAAGGAGCTAATATCTAAAATATATAAGAAGTCATGCAACTCAACAACAACAACAAACCCAAACAATCTGATTAAAGAATGGGCAAAGGACCTGAATAAACATTTTTCCAGGGAAGACATACAGATATATAAAAAGATGCTCAGCGTTACCAGTTGTAAGGGAAATGCAAATCAGTTCTCTGTTTTGATTGGTCAAATGGTTTAAATTCCCTAGCTCGAATTGTTGCTTCTTCTCTATTAAGCATAAGAACATTTCTATGTCACATTGCATAGTGCTGGGAAAATACCCCATTAAGGAGAACTTACACTGGAAGACCATATTGGTAGGATGCTCTCACCTGACTTTGAGGATGCCTGCTGGGGTGTGAGCCCCAAGTAGTCATCTGTAGCTTGTTATATGGCTACTAACATGTAGGCAGGACCTCTGGGCACCACAGGAAAGGAGATTTGGTGCCTAGAGGCAGCTAGCTGAAATCTAATTACCAGGAAGTTCATCTTTCACTTAAGTGTTCAGATTCATAGCTGAAATGCCTTCGAACTGGCAAGCTCTTCTCTCTTCTGGGCTTCTCTCTTCTTCCAAACTCCACTTTTATTTTTCCACTTTCAGCTCCCCACTTACCCTGGAAGAGGGCAGGGAAGGAGAAGCCCACCTTCATTTTCCCTCCTTAACAGATCGTGAGGAATGAGGGGCGTGTCTATGCCAAGCACTGTGCAAACTTGTAAGTCCAGTAAGCCTCTGTCATTTCAACCCCAGTCTTTTAGTACGTTAACCCAGGGAAACTCTATGCTGCTTTCCAACAATCTTAGGCTCATCATCTTACTAAAATTAGGCCACAAGTCTGTTGATACAGAATCTTTCACTGAATCTAATTCCTTCATATCATTAATGAACTGATTAATTCTAAATGATTAATTCTAAAATTATAATGGAAACAGGGTCAAACCTCTCACTTCTCATATGTAAATGCTTAAAAGCAGCAAACTGCTACATGAGCCCAAATGCTAATCATTTCAATCTTTTGTGGGTAGTTCATAAATATGAACTCCTTAGATCATCTTTTTATGCAGATGGAACTGGACATGCTTAAGGGGTCACAAGCAGAAAGTCCTGCCTGGCTTTCTCATCTGAATTTCGAAGTACAACTAAATTTCTTAGCAATTCAAACTCTGCTGTGTCTTTTCCAGGTGGTTAGTAGCTGGTATTTACCTCTCAATATTGAATAAATTTACAGGCAAACAAATTACATCTCTAACCAAATCCTACAAACAAATTAGAGTAAGTATGCTCTTGGTATCCATTTCATATTCAGTTCAAAATAGGCAGAGAAAGAGGCATCTTTCTCTTAAAAGACAATTTTCAAAATGAATTGAATTAAATAATAGCATGTCTGAATAATAGTATCAGTTAAAAAAAAAACAGCCACAGCACACTTCATAAGCAAATAGGGACATGAGATTACTGTCTTATTCAAGTAATAGCTAGGTTCTAGAATAAGGAGGTGGGACAACACAGGTGTGTTACTGAGGCAAGGAAATGATCCAAGTAGAAATGATTCTTTCCTACCCCTGACAAAATTGATATTAATTTCTCTGTCTATTTTCCCATTTGCTCCTGGCCAATACTATAATTAAAAGCCTCCCTCCAAGGGGCTCAAAGTGCTTTGGAGACATGGTCTAATTAATCCTCCTCACTTGTCTGTAATGTCCACAAGCTCCAGGCCCTCCTTGTGGCAAGAACCAGGCAGCCCCGTCTAGGCAGCTCTTCTTGAGCAGCTTATGGAAAGTGACAGCAGCTGTTGAAACCAGCCTCTCTTTCCTAGAATCTGCGAATACAGCCTCTCTTCAGTGCCAGGGCCAGTGTGTGCCAGCTGAAGGGCCAAAAAGCCATCAGTCAGCAACAATATGCATAATCTGCAAATTCACTCTTCCACATCGTGTTCTGTTGCCTCAATTGTGACTGGACCCAAGCCTGTAGATAAGTAGGGGTGTGTGTTAGAAACTTTCAGCCAATTTATCTTCCTAAATGAATCTTTTTTGGCCTTAGATGTTGCTCTGTTCTTATTATCACTTACTTGGTGTTTTCTGCTTCTTTTCCAGTTTTCTCTTTTGAGAGGTGGAGAC
>NW_011888864.1:5414624-5435716 GCF_000151845.1 Pteropus vampyrus | reverse complement strand
CTCCTTGTGGCAAGAACCAGGCAGCCCCGTCTAGGCAGCTCTTCTTGAGCAGCTTATGGAAAGTGACAGCAGCTGTTGAAACCAGCCTCTCTTTCCTAGAATCTGCGAATACAGCCTCTCTTCAGTGCCAGGGCCAGTGTGTGCCAGCTGAAGGGCCAAAAAGCCATCAGTCAGCAACAACATGCATAATCTGCAAATTCACTCTTCCACATCGTGTTCTGTTGCCTCAATTGTGACTGGACCCAAGCCTGTAGATAAGTAGGGGTGTGTGTTAGAAACTTTCAGCCAATTTATCTTCCTAAATGAATCTTTTTTGGCCTTAGATGTTGCTCTGTTCTTATTATCACTTACTTGGTGTTTTCTGCTTCTTTTCCAGTTTTCTCTTTTGAGAGGTGGAGACGCCAGTAATGTACTGGCTGCATTGATGATTATTATGAGTTCTGTTTTCTGTGCAATTCTGATCCTGATAGTATTAAACATTCTCTTGGCCATTGCAAACCTAACAGCATGTTGGACTAACGGCTTCCGACAGCACTGTCTGTTGCAATTCTGCACTTGCTTTCTATACGGGGAATTGGAGTCCATCTTAGAACCCCTAGAACATTGTCTGTCTGTAGTAAATATGAGGAACCGATAAGCAGATTTTGGATGAATCTCATAAATATATTGATTAGTTTACATCTAAATACCTTTTATTTTTCCATCTGTGCTTCCTGCCCCGCCCCCCCCCCCATTCATATCATTTAGGTTTATGAAGGTGATAAGACATTGGGACAGGCTTCTAATGAAGGGTTGCAGAGCCAGTGCTTCATAAAATCCTAAAGAATATTTTAATTTTATTATTATTATACCATCTGATAGTCATATATCACTTTGGTACACTCAATATGATCTTTAAAATAGTACTGTGAAGAAGATACTATGGTAAGCATTAACCTCATGTCACATAATGAAATGAAGCTCACAGAGGCTAAACACTGTTTTCAAGATCACAGAGGGCAAATTCAGATTTGTTCCTTACAATATCAATTTTCTTGCCACTCTCTTCTGTCAATACCCATTCTCTTTTCATTACTCTCTGTCAGTCATTCAATGATTGTTTACTTTGTCTTTTTTTTTTTTTTTGGTTCCAGGCACTGTGCTAGGGCTTAGCTATACAAAGTACAATAGACTAATCTTACCTTAAAAAAAGGAAAAAAACTTGTATTTTGTATGGGAAAGGGTCGTGTAAAGGATTGATGCAATACTGTGATTGAGGCTGTAATCAATTCTTCCACTGGAAATAGAATGATAAGCAGAGAAGGGAAGAAAGATAGAAAAGTGAACTAAGATGTATTGTCTGAGGAACTACAACTAGTTTTTTGCCAGGAATGGGTTGGGAACCAACAGAAGAGAAAGGAGGAGAGACTATTAGTACCATATCATCAAAGATCTTGTGTGCCATTCTAGGGAGTGTGACTTCGGTCCTCAAGGCCATGGGAAGTCATTGAAATCTTATATTCAGGAAAGTTACATGATCAGATGTGCTAATTTGGTCAAGCTCTCTCTGTATCTTTGTCGAAACTATCCAATTGGCAAAGATGGAGGAAGATGAATATACTTCATGTTGGAAGGAGGGCATTGAAGGAAAAATTCTTTCAAAATGTCAGCAAAAGCATGACGTTATATATGCTTGCTGGAAAGAACGTTGGCAATATGTATTCAGAGCCTTAAAAATGCTCATTCTATTTGAGTCAGTAGTTCTGCTTCTGCAAATATGTTTTAGGAAAATGATCTCAAATAAAATGAATATTCCAGGGCAAAATTGTTGTTTGGATGGCTGTCTTTTTTTTTTTTTTTTAATAGCAAGATACTAGAAATAACCTAAAATGTCCAACAATGGGGTAACAGTTAAAATATACTCATCCATTTACAGTGAAGCTGATGAAAAGTTTTAAATATAACAATATAGTGAACAATTGAACAATGTTTTTGCTTCCTGACATCTATTCACACTCATTTTGATAAAAGAATGTTGCTTTGTGTCTGGTTTCAGGGGTGGCACATGGACCTCAGTTAAGCCAATGAGCATATTTCATTGACCTTGGTCTCAGAGCCTGATTCAAGGGAGATCATGAAACTTAACGCAATCTAATCCTAGTGAATCTCAAGAATTATTCTGGAAATGATGAGACAAAGATGCATCCATTTTCCTGCTGGATATGGACAAGTTTTTGGTAATTCGTTATGTTAACAACAGAAACCTAATACAAATAGAAAGGTTAAAGTAGTGTTTAACCAGAAGCTAGGAATGGCAACATTTAGTTTAGGGTTAATTGAAGAACATTTTGGAGGATGAGCTGAGACTTGAGCTGCCTCTTTAAGATTATTTGCCTTTTGAAGAAATGTCAACTCAGCACTTCATTTATTAATTAAATGCGTGAATAGGGAAAAGATGATTTATTTTGGGAAATTCTCCTTCTACTTTAAAAAATAGCTCCACTATGTAATATACAATATTAAGCTGCTGGAACAAAATATTAAAGTAGTCCCTAAAGATTCAAAATTAATCCCATCATTACATTACAGAGTAACCTCTGTTAATTAAAATGGAAAAAAGTCACTTTCCCTTTAGACTTGCTGAACTTCAGTAACTAAAGCTCCAGGATTGTGGAATATGAAATTTAGGCAGCAAAATGCAGCCTCAGAGGATGAATTTGCTGATTTGACTTGTGTGACCTCAAGCAAAGTCTCTGAAAGTTACTTCTAAAAGCATAGATTGATTTCCAAATCTTAATCACTCTAGGCTTACCATATGGTGAAGAACTGATAAATCTGATATAACATGAAATGCATGTTGTAGAATTTTTTTTCCCCCCTGGGTATGGATTTTGGCCTCTATTAGTTTTGGGACTATTTCAAGACATATTTGGCTGTTTGGGATATTGAGATCGAAGGTGACTGGCACTCTTCAAGGTCAATGCTGTTTCTTGCAAAACACAGTAAAGCTTGTAGGAGGCTGTGGGCTATGTGAGAAAATTAAGTATCGATTGGGGGAGTAGATATGATGTTGTGCAATGTAGTTATTAGGCTCAATTCAGTGCTGTTAATTTGAGGTCTCGCACTTTCTCAGAAGATTACACCAGTTAACAATACATTATTGAAGGCTGGGGCGCTTTCATTCCATGATTGCTATAACCTCTTTTCTCAGTCATGGAAGACTACTTTACCCGATCGATACGCTTTTATTGAACACAGATTCATATAAACACTGAGCTCAAATATGATCACTTTCGGGAGGTTGTGATGCTTGGCAAAGTCAACTTTTCTTCTAAAGACTCTTCCTATTAAGAATTTGGGAATACTGCTTTCAATTGTCCCCATTTCCAGTTCCTAGGAGTTATAATGGGGACTTAGAAAAGAATAAGAAAAGATATTTATTCTTTTCTTTTCAGTGATCCTATCTGGCACTGCCATTTCCCATGAGGTTGGAATGGACAAGATCTTAAACATGGGAAGAGATTGGAAGTATTGGCAACTCAGAACAGCAGCTGGAAAAAAATCCTCCATAAAACCTCAGAACTTGAAAGGGCCTCAGAAACCACCAGGTCCTGTTTCTTTGTTTTATAGATGAATAAATCCATATTCCCAAAGGTTGCGACATGCTCAAACTTCATAGCTCATTAGTGGCAGGGCTGGGAAAGTAATTTGAGTGTCTCGACTCTGAATCTGGCTCTTTCCACTAAGTACTCTGCCTGCATAAGTGCCTCGGAGTCAACTATCCCTTTATGAACTTTTACATTATAAAAGTCTAAATTTCCATTAGATAACTTCCCTCTAACACTTAAATGCCATATGCAACTAATATACAGACTTCTGAAAACTGCACATGGTTTTATAGCATTTTCTAACAACTCGATTTCATGGAGTATGCAGTTTTTCATTGTTTTCACTTCACTGGTGTCAAAATTAAGACCCAGAAAAGCTAAGTGGCTTGCCTCAAGTGGCATAGTCGTTTATGATAGACAAATAGTACTTAAGTGTAGATCTTCATACTTAGTTCAGTGCTCTCTCTACTGTTTTATGCAGCCTGCATTGCTTACTCTAAAATGTGTCTTCCTGAAGACTGCAGGCACTTAACACTTCCCTAGTTACTCTTCCCACTTCCCCCAAGCCATATGCTCTGGAAGAGGCTAATGTGTGCTTAATATTTTAGCATATACTCTGACTTAATGCTCAAATTTAAAATTGAGGCGAGAACTATAATATTAATTCTCACTTCTCTGGGCATGGCAATATTGTGTTGATCACTTTACTTGGTGTTTGCAATCTGTTTCATTATGGCTAAAATGAACGTGACATACAATATATGAGTCATTCATTAATCTCTCTAAATTTATATTTGGTTAGATGTTCCTCACAGTCTGTGCAAGTGAATACACACAGCCTCACTTGTGAGAGGAACCACAATACCTTAGAAACAGGGTTCCTTGCTCAAGCCATCTTCTGCGAGCAGCTCTTCCTTCTCCAAGGAAAATCACTCTGGCTGACAAACTCTTCCAAAGTGGAGCTACTTTCTTTAGTGATTGCAATTTACCTTTTCCAATCAAAGTGGGAACAACTTGTGCTTTTATTAACTGCAGAGCTGCCATAAATTGGGGTAATAGATTTCTCAATGGCTAGCAAGATAATTGCATGGGGGGAGTGGTGGAGATTAAAGTGCAGGCTGGGAGCTGCGAGTGCTGTGCCCCTTCATCCTCCTGCTCTATGTGCTTCCAGGGCGACCTAAAAAACAAGGCTGGAGGAAGACAGCTTTAAATTCCTCATGCTAAATTAGTCCTGAGATGCTCCTGGGCAAAGACTGCCAACTGAACTGTTTTGAAAGTGGAAATATTTATAATGAAAAATAACAAAGTAAAATTTAAGTCCCAAATTGCCCCAACACAGAAGCACTAAAATTACAATTCTGGTTACAGTGACACCTCCAATTACCAGAATGTGAAGTAATTCTCTTTGGAAAATGACTTCACTTTGAGAAATTGAATACTGGCTAAGGGTTATGACATACACACCAACTCACCTCAGACAAGCAAATTAGACTCACCATGTCTATTTACTCCTCTAGAGGCAACAATTTTTACCAACATGCCATGCTCTGGGGCTATACATTGGCTATGAAATATTGTCAGACAAGTCTAGAAATGAAAGCACTGAGTACAGATTAGGAATTTTTGCTGCAGTAGTAGCAATTAATAGGAAGTAATTAAAAAATCCCAGTGCTATCACCCTCATACAGATGACACTAATTATCATTGTTCTGAAACTAATTCTCAAGAGCAAAGAAAATTTCTCATATAACCTGCTGATTGCTTTGATCTTTAGTGAATAAATTCATTTGTTTAATTCCTTTATTCAACAAATATTTACTGCATACTTACCATATGCCAGGTGTTGTGCTTGACACTGAGGACACAAATGTGCATGTGACTGATGTGGTCATTTCCTAATCAGATATTAAAAATTTGTACAGTCAGTTCTCGATATTCAGAGTAGTTTTGTCCTATAGTCGCCACACACACTGAATTAGTGACTACTGAACCATTGTGCCTAGGGGAAATATAGGGTTAGGTTCCTCTGAGCCTCCATTCACAACACTTTCATCAGCTGATCAATACATAACCTTATTTTATGTGTGTTTCTGCTTAAAGACTATAACTCACGCAGCTTACTGAACACACATTTTCTTTGTAGGCAGTACGTTCACTAGGCAACACTTTAGTGCTAGTGCTATTTAGGGCCATTTCAAATGGCAAAACCATCAAGAAAAAGCACAAAGATGTAAAAAACGTGGAACTGAATATATCATAAAAAGGACGACTATTCACAGATTGAGAGTTGAAACAAGAAAGGAGACCATCACCTTGTGCTATCTTAGCTGGGAATGTGCACGTTGGGCAACTCAAAGTTTGGCCACTCTGAGGATGTCCACAAATGATCATGAAAGAGCCTTGAGTGTTAATTTTGGGGTAACAAATACATTTTAATGAGTAGGCGAATTAGTAAATACAATTGTACCTGCTTCATTCTCAACTTCTTAAATACTTTGAACTTGAAGTTAGGGCCACTCAATCTTTAGCTGGAAGTTCTTCCCATCCCCACCATAGACATATCCTACACATGATAACAGGGTGGCAGGAGGAGATCTTGATCAGAGAGTCTCTGGTATTAGGATCTATTGTTTTAGTTGGAAATTTGGGTTCCAAGAAACAGAAACTCCCTTGAGTTACTTCATGAAAAAGTATGTTTATTATAAGGACACATTTGAAACTGCAGGACCAGCTGTCTTATGACTTTCATGACCATATTGCTCTCTTTATCCAGGCATTTCCAATCTACTATCTGTCAACTTCATCCTCCTTTCTGCCACATGGCTGTCTCTGCTTAGTTATCATTTCTGCTTTTTCTTAACTCCAGCTTGAATGGTGCTCATCATGGCTGCCCTGCCCCCTCTGTTATTCCCCTGTGGCTTTAGGTCCCTCTAAACTGGGCCAGATTCTCCATGTTTCATAACTAAGTGTCGAGAGGGAGAATTTGAGGGTCTCGGCTCATCATTTCACTTCAGACTGTGTCCTTGGCCCCTGCCCAACCTCTGAATTGGCGTCCCTTAGTTCTGATGCCCACCTCTGGGAGGTGATATGGCTGGGGCAAGGGATGGGGTCACGTGACACGAAACCCTACGCATCACTAGTAGAGTCAGTCTTGTCTTGTCCTTGCTCCAACATGACTGACCTTTACCTTATTATTCAGATCCTGAAGTCTGAAATCACAGTAACAACAGGGACATGTTCCCTCCGGAGGTTCTCAGGGAGAATCCTTTCTGCTTCTTCTAGCTTCTGGTGGCATCACTCCAATTCTGTCCTCTCTTCTTCTGTGTGTTGTTTCTCTCTGCCTCCATCTTATAAAGATACATATGATTGGATTTCGAATAATTCATGATAAGCTTCTCATGCCCAAATCCTTAATTTAATCACATCTGTAAAGATCCTTTTTCTTTATAAGGTAACATTTACAGGTTCCAGGGATTAGAACTAATATTTTGGGTGGCCATCATTCTTGTAAAGCTTTTAGAACAATTTGAGACTTGATAAGCACTCAATAAATGTTACCAATGAAGAAAAGAATACACAGTCTTGGTGGATTGCCAAACTTTCTTCCATGATAGAAACTTAAAATGCCAGATATGAGCTTTCTTTCTTCTCTGGGAACAAAGAAGTGGGCCCTTAACCCCAGTATCACCAACCTGATGCCTCCATCCTGTACGAAGATACTGGGATCACAGCGGTTCCAATGCGATGGCTTGTCCTACGGGAAGAGATGTCCGTTTCTAGAGATCACCATGGCTGCATCCCATATCCTGTGCTGTACCATGTTGTGGGGGAAGTGAGTCTTCCCTGCATTGGTGTTTAGGGAAGGATTTAGCTGTGGTGGCAACTGCCTACCCACCTTGGTTCTTGGTTTTGCAGCTTCCCTGTCCAATATGATAGACGCAAGCCACGCGACTATTTAAATTAATTTAAATGAATTACAATTAATTTTCATTTAATGTGCAGTACTATTTCAAGTGCTCAATAGCTAGGTGTGTATTGGACAGTGCAGATATAGAACACGTCCCTCATTGCAGAAAATTCTACTGGACAATGCCATTCTATAGCCTTCCAGTAATTTTTTGAGTTAATATTCTTTCAGTAATGTTGTTGTTACTTAAGTCGGAGATCATTTCTGCAGCAAATACTTGCCTGCGATAAATAATTTTGATTGATTAATACTGATAATATGGGAATTATCAGCAGCAAAGTATTATTATGATTTACTGTTGGGATGGAAATCTCCTTTTTAGAGTATATGCGAGTATACTATCAGAATTAAAATCAGAGTGTGATGCCTACTTCTGAAAAATGGTCAAATCATTTTGAGATTGATGTCATTCTAGGGACCTGAACATACATATCTTATGTGGGAAACAAAATGCTCTCACTGAAACTCAGATTGAGGCATATATCTATTGATTAGTAAAATGCTGCTTCTTCCACGCCATTTAGCATTGTAGTACAATGTTTTGAATTAATTACTTGGAAAAATCTATGATACTTTGCAAAACATTTTATAATCAATTTTATTAATCATTTTATGTTTTTCCTTCTGATATTAATAAAATCAGCCCTAATAGGACAATATTTTTTAACATGTTACAAATAAGAAAATGATGTTAGGCAAGTTGACAAAATGAAAACCGAAGGAGAGGATGCATAATATTGCGGATTCCTGAAAATGCAGGTGGCATTTGCCATGAGGCCTTGCTTTTAACTCTAATAATGTTTTCTTTGTTTTTAAATCACTGAGGCCAAAGCTAGTCTTGTCCAACTATTGAATGTCCTGGGGTATTGACCTGGCTTTGCCAGGATTCAGTGTTGAGTAGAATTTGTATTTATTTGTGTGGTATTTAAAGTAACATTTTTGTTTAGTTATATTTCTTATTCTTAATAACATGCTCGAAAATATTTTTAAAGAAATATTTTTAAAGAAATATAAATCCTGATTCTGCCTTATCATTTGCAAATGTCGTTTTCCCATATGTTGACAACTGAGTCTTGTGTGCTGATGATACGCAGTATAAAGCCATATTTTGCATGTGATGTGATAAGGAATACAGTAAAAGGGGATACTCTTGTATAGGCAATTCTTACAGCTCACTACATTTGGAAAATCTAAGTCAAACTGGCATTAAGTAACAATTTAGTTTTTCTTCTTACATTTCATATTTAGTTTTTACAAGGAAAGCGACACTTTCATATTTATTGTTCTACATGTTGTTTGCCAATGAAATCTAAGATGGAACAATTTAGAAATATATGGATCACTGATATTCCAATAATATGCATTATTTATTTTTTTTTCAAAAGCCCTGATCAGTGATGGCAAGAGTTGGGGAGAGGAGTTTCTATGTGGATTACCAGGAATTAAACACGAGTGGCCACATTGGGTATGAGGGGAGTGCATGTCTTAGGGAAAAACGGCTGAGCTATGACCTCCGACAAATTTCTTTGGTAGACATGACTAAGTCCTTGAGACTCTTGTAACATCTCAAGAAAGCTCCTCCCTCTCACCACTCATAAAATGATTGAGATTCTATTTCTATCCTGTAATAGCTTGTAGCTGAGTCATATTCTATCTAATTTCTCCAATAAAAGAAAGATATTCTTTCCTATACTTTGAATATTGTAAAGCAAAATTGTACTGGCTTTTAGTGAATTAAGCAGCCACCTTGGTTTTATATATTCTGGGTTTTTTTGTTTTGTTTTGTTTGTTTGTTTGTTTGGTCATGGACTGTATCTCTTATAGCACTTACTACTTTTTTGGGCGGGAAAGTCAACCTTCAATTTTTCTTACAAGCCTCCTCCTTACTTTGAGGAAATTTTCAGGTCAATGAAAGTTTTATTTTATTGCAGAAAAATATACATAATATAAAATGTATCAATTTAATCATTTTAAGTGTACAATTCAGTGGCATTAAGTACATTCAAGATGTTAAAAATCATCACTACTATTCATTTCCAGGACCATCTCATCATCCCGAACTGAAACTTCATAGTCATTAAACAGTAGCTTCCATTTCTACCCTCCTCTTTTTATTTTCTGTTTCTATAAATTTGACTATTCTAATTACCTCATATAAGTGGAATCATACAATATTTGTCATTCTGTGCTGGCTTCTTTCATTTAGCATGTTTTCAAGGTTCATCCATGTCATAGTATATATCAGAATTTCATTTTATTAATGCTAAATAAGTATTTCATTGTATGTATATAACACATTTATTTTTACCCATTTATATTACATTTTATATTTATTCTAATTCTCTTCCTCCAGACTGTGAGTCTCTGGAGGGCAGAGATAATATATAGTGTATTTTTGTACTCCCAGTACCTAGGGGGGTTGAAGGGAAGAAAGGATGAATGGTTTCTATTTATTATTCAACCGATAGGCAAGGAGTTATAACTCATTCATTACTTGGAGGCGTTTAAACTTGTCAGTAGACCTGGATCTACAGTCTTGAAAGATAAAGCTGTCATTTTCAGCTGTGTCCTAATAGGGTAGCCTGCTTATCCCATTCCTGTGTCTCGGGGGAAGACTACAGTACATAGTAGCTGTCCTTATTCTGGGTTTTAACTCACAGAGAGGCGAGCGGGAGGGGACAGAGCCAGACAGAATTCAGGTAGGAGAGCCTCTGATTCACTGCTTCACAGTGTTAGAATGTAAGCTCAGAAATAGATTCTGAAGGAAAATTTAATTTTTGCCTTATCTTGTATTTTGCAATACCTTCCTTTAGTTCAGAAAATCAAATGCAGCCTTTGGAACAGATCCAATATTGAATGGAATTAAAATTGGTCCTGTCAACTTAGTCAAAATTAGCCTAGTAAATGATATGCTTGGACTTTAAAAAGAGCTTAGGGAATTTCTACAAACACAGAAATAGCTAAGCTACTGTGCTGTAGCTTAGAAGATATTTGACAGTAGAAGATATTTGCTTCAGTCCTATAGTTACGTTGTGCTTTCATCTTTTCCTGTCTAGGGCCCATGTGTACATTTATTTCAAGTTTGATAATAGTCAAATATTAATGCCAGAGAAAGAAAGCTCTGGTAAAGAGAATTGGGGATGGCAAAACCAAGAAAACTTATGAAGTAACAGAGGCTGTGGCTCTCCGTGAGAGATGACATTAGTGTCTGGTGGCCAACAAACCTCGGTTTAAATTCTCAGCCTTCATTTTAGTAGTTGGGTAACCAAAGACAAGTTACTTTCCAAGACTGAATTTCCCCCTTGCAAGAATGGAGAATTATAATACATATATATGGTGACAATGCATGAACAGTGATTGTCATTAGGTTTTAAAATTACTAGTAACAATTATTATTTTGTTTTTAAATCTGTATGATGTGATTCTTTATCAGGCTAGTGAACAATTGACCTTGAAAATATGTCTGGCCTTTGGAAAGGAGGAGTATGGAGATACCAAGATACGATCATTTGAAGAGGTTCAGGTAGATAGGGTTGCCAGATGTAGCTATTAAATATGCAGGATATCTAGTTAAATCAATTTCAAATAAGCAATATATATATATTGTTTGAGTATATCCCATTTAATATTTAGAATACACTTATACTAAAAAATGACTTGTTGTTTATCTGAGGTTCAAATTTAACTGGGCATTTTATCTTATAATTTTACAGGTCTGGCACCTTATCTAAAAGAGCTATTCTAGATTCATTCCTGTGGTTCATAAAGGGTTTTGTTTTGTTTTTAAGTTTTGTAGGGGCTTTATTAACATTATCAATTTAAGCTGCAATCACGTATAGGCAAATAATGTCTTTGATGATGCCTAATTGAGAGCAAGGCATTGTGGGAATAAAGCCCTAGCAAAGTATTGGGGATCTTTGGGGTGCGATAGAACAGGAAGAGTCTAAGCAGTGTGGGCACGTGGGACTGGGCCTTTTCCTTGGATGAGTCTTAGTTTCCACATCAAATCGTCTTAAAAGCATGGCAAGTCTTTCATTTTCTCCCAACAAAGGGCATTATTAATCCTCAGGGACAGCTGATGAGGGAGATGGCAGCTTACCTCAGATGTACAGGCCAAGCAGCCCTGGCAGTTGCTACTTGCGCAGGTACTATTGTGCTGTCCAAATTACTAACTGAAAGTAAGGCCAAGACTCTAAAGGGTGAAGGGAACACTGGTAGGCATCATACTGCTCCCAGAAATGTCTTCATCCCTATCCCTAGAACCTGTTATGTGACAAAGAGGAATTAAGTTTGCTAATTAGCTGACCATGAACCAGGGCTGTTATTCTGGATTATCCAGATGGGCTCAATCGCAAGAGTCCTTAGAATGAGAAAAGGAAGGCAGAAGAGAACCAGAGAGATGACAATGAGAGAAAAACTTGACCTGCTGTTGCTGGCTTTGAGAATGGAGGAAGAAGGCCGGAAACCAAGGCATGTGGGTAGAAGCTAGAAAGGAAAGGAAATGGTTCCTTGCCCGGAGCATCTGGAAAGGGATTAACACCTTAAATTCAGCCTCATGAAACCCATTTCAACTTCTGAACTGCAGAACTGTGAGATAACAAATATGTGTTGTTTTAAGCCGTGGAGTTTGTGTTAATTTGTTATGGCAGATAACATAGTGAGTAACAAAGTGAGAAGAAATGGGCAATGAAATAGCTTAAAAAGTAACGAGTTGGGAGGGGGGCTGTGCATAGATGTCTTAATAAAAAGTTAATTAAGAGAATTATCTGGGCTCAGAAGGGTAATTGATTGAACATATATCCTGCCCACAGGAAGGAATTCTAGAAATCATCTAGCCTAGCCTCTTCATTTCTCAGGTGACACATCCAGGGCTCAAAGAGATATAGTTGCTAGAGTTCACAGAGAAAAGTAAGGAATGAGTCAAGTTGAGAATTCTCTTCTCCTGACCCTTTGGCCAACACTCTCTGTACCACATCACACTCATGAAATCATTATTTTGCAGATGGAAGGATTATCTATTTAAACTTCAAGGAGATCTTTAAGAAAGTTTTTCAACCCTCCAGTTGCTAATTAGTGAATTGACTCAGAGCAAGATAGCAATTCTGCCTCCTGGACTCCCCATGGCGGAGTCTCTGCCCGTGGGGTCTTCTCCCCGCTCTCTTATTTGGACCCACAGCTGCACGCCTTCAGCACTCTGCTCACTCACGTTCGCCCGCTCAGGGAAGCAGAGTGTGGTGTTAAGAGTGTTTGTGTGAACGTTGTTCTTGTCCCCTGGCACGATATGGGTAATCTCTTGGAGGCTCAGCATCCTTATCTGTAAAATAGGGATAATAATTGAATTGAATAGAATTCAGTAAGATAACACATAAAGCATGCAGCACAGAGTCTGGGACATGGTAGTATTCCTATTGAATGGTATCATGCAGGACTGTAATATGTAATTTACTTGAATGTCTCTCTGCTCTAGACTGCAAGCAACTTTGAGTCAGTAAATGCAGCTTCTTGTGTTTGTGTTTCTGAGTACCACATAGAGTACCTGACTCAAAATTTGACCAAACAAAACAAAACAAAAACAAAACAAAACCAAAACAAACAAAAAACCCTAGCTAACATTTACTGAGTACTTAGCATGTGTCACTGTTCTATGTACTCTACATATAATAATTCATTTTATCTTCTTGGCACATCTGAGGTCTATGCACTGATATTCCCATTTTACAGATGGGAAAACTGAGAGCTCTCAGTTTTCTAGCCTTTTAAAAAATTTCCAGAGAGAAACGTGGGAAGGTGGCTGCTGAAGCAGGAGGGACCATTACAAATGTCCCAAAGGGCCTGTTTGCAGGCAAATAGAGGCTTTAATTCTTATCTTGTTACTCAAAAAATGTCTGTTGAATGGATTAATAAATGAATAACATATATCCAGGATAAAAACAAAGCAAACTAATCAACTAAACAAACAAAAAACAAATAACCTGGTACAACTTCCTTTAATACTCTGAAAATAGCTCAGTCTTTAATGTGGCCTCATTTGAAAATGAAATGTCAGTGTGAAATCTCTTAGTGTTTCTCCTCCAAATTCTGGTTGGTCTTTCAGGCACGGCAGACAGGTAATGACTACTAATTTGTTAGCTATTGATTTTTCAGCTTTTGCTTTCCACGTGGGTAAATAAAATTCTCAGTGAGGATGGGAGGAGTTGAGGCTTACTTTGATTTCCATAAACTCTCTTTCAGTATCCTTCAGGATTCAACATTTTTATGTTATAGGGACGCTTAATTGGAAGTTTGTTTTCTTGCTACTACTTAAAGTCAATGCAGCATTGGATATTTAGTGTGGAAATATTCCTAGGAACACATGACATTTGAGAGGGATAACTGACAGTTCCTAATAGAATCTGGGAGATTCCCCACAGACATGCACGATAGTCATCCTAGTAAGCTTGATGTTCTCATACTGTGGTTTGTTGTGGAAATTTGTTTTCAAATGAACTCTGAGATTTGGAGAATATACTCACTAGTTAGAGAGAATATGGGCTTTATATTCTTGGGCATTCAGAAAACTCTGAAAAGAATCACCCTCATCTCTAAGGATAAAAATTAGCTGATACCAACTAAAATCCCTTGAGTTTTCTTTAGGTTAAATTTTCAAAGTATAATATGTGAAAGGAATTTCACTTCATCCACGTAGTAGGAGGAGTGGGCAGTTTAAGGTGTTGGACTTGGTTTCGGAGAGGAAATACAGCGAAATAACCTTACCCTGTGCTTACTACATGGTTCTGTGCCTCTAGTTCCAAAACTGCCAGGGAGATTTTACCATCAGCTAGGAATAATTAATTTGATGGAAGCTATTTTAAAACCATCTGTCTACAAACTTATGAATGGAGGGAGAGTAGTTGGAAAGGGCTCAGAGAAGAATCACAAAATGATTAGAATCTTGGAAAAGAGGGTTTATTAGTAAGGATCTCTAATTATTTACAAGACAAGGCCAAGGAGATAAAATAATGCTTCAAAAGTACATGAAGAGTGGTTTTGCACACCATGATAGATAAATGGGCAAAGGACAAGAGCTGATTTTTCTCAAAAGAGCTAATGGTTATTCTACCTTATTAAAAGACAGTTGACATCATGAGCAATAGAAGATGAAAACTACAGAGAAACTGCAGAATTGTATTTGACGTATGCACTGGCAGGGATTGAAAAGATCTGCTCCCATCCAGCAGCCTGGGGTAAAGGAGAAGGGAATTCCTTCACTCCCATAACTTGCAGAGGTTGGTGAGATTTATCTTAGTCTTCTTGGGTTGCCATAACAAAATACAATAGACTAGGGGTCTTAAATAACAGAAATTATTTTTCTCACAATTCTGGAGGCTGGCAAGTACAAGATCAAGGTGCTGGTCAATTGGGTTGTTGGTCTGAGAGCTCTTTCTGGCTTGCAGATAACTACCTTCTCACTGTGTCCTCATATGGTAAAGATTCTCTCTCTCTCTCTCTCTCTCTCTTTCCTGCCCCTCTCCTTCCCTCCCTTTCTTCTAAAAGCTGATCAGGCCAGTTTCATGACCTAATCATCTCCCAAAGGCTCTATCTCCTAACACCATCACGTTGGAGATTGAGACTTTAACATACAAATTTTTTTTTTAGAGGAGTGGGGAACTAACATTTAGTCTATAACAGAGTTTAAATTGGCCAACTTTTTGGAGGACAATTAGGCAATATGTATCAAAACTTTAACAAAGAGGTTACAGCAATTTCAGTAGTAGGAATTTATCCTAAGGGAACACCTAGACCAGTGTTCAAAAGTATACCTATATGCTGTTCACTACAGTGGTGCTCATCCTAGAGAGATGTTGGAAAAATGCCAAACATATCCATCAATCTGGGACGAACTAAGCAATCATAGTACACCTATATCAGGGGTCAGTACTTTTTGTTAAAGGGCCAGATATTTTAGGCTTTGGAGTCAAAAGACAAAATTAAAGGTATTATGTAGGCACTAATATAATAATTTAAAATGTAACTTTAGTTTGTAGAACATACAAAAACAGGCAGTTAGGCCAGGTTTGGCCTACAGGCATTAATTTGCCAATCTCTGGTTTTTAAGGGGGAATATTAAAAAGCTATTGAAAATAGTGACATAGATCTTTATTTACTGACATAGAAAGGTATCTATGATAAATAATTAAGGGGAAAAAGGCATGTATAATATGATTATATACTATAGCGTGTGTGTATGACTGTATTTTTGTAAAAATCAATTTTTATGTATGAATATACATGCACACACAGTCTAAAAGGCTACAAACCAAAATATTAACAGTGGTTAACTCTGGGTTATGGATTGGGATGATCCTTATTTTCTTCTTAAAAATCTGTATTTTCTACTTTGGGGAAGGCATAGAGCATATATTACTTCTATTATTCTAAAATAACATAAAACTTAAAAACTCCATAAACACCTCCAAAAGACAAAAACAAGTAAATAAGAAAACAAAACGTTATTATACAAAAGATTATTAATTGCTAAGTATTATGCCTGAATTTGAGGGTAACAAATAAAAAGAACTCAACTTATTTTCCAGATGATAGATTTAGGATAACATCCTGACACTGAGAGTTAGTAGGATTTTCTTCCCCCTCCATTTCTTAGAAAGTTATAAGTGCAAATTTGAAGTCAGGGAATGGTCTGATTAAATCTTCAGTACCCTCTCCAAAGATCTAATCATTACCATTGCTTATGTTAAATACGAGTTTTAGAATCCACACTGAAATAAAAATCTTGTAAAACACCCTCAGCAGGGATAGAAAACATGTTGATATTTTCTGCCATAAAGAAAATGGAAAGATTTTAGGTTTAATCACAGTTTTAAGTTTTAATCTGAGAACATGGCAATGCCAGTGAAAATACAGTTATCTGGCCAGAATGAGAATGTGACCAGGGAACAAAAATTTCAGAAACATGTCACTGAGCTATTTAGCCAAAATCAATACATAACTTATTTTTCATTCGAAATGAATTAGTTATCCAATGTTTGCAAAATATCCCACTTGGATGAGGTATTTAAAATTAGCTTTTTCAGTTTTTATCACCACCATTGGAAGACATTTCTTCTATGAGAGTATTCTTTGAATTGTCGATTATCCCTAGAAATAGCAGCTCATTTTCTATGGGAAATGCAGGTGTGTATGCATGTCCAGTAAAAATGAATGAGTAGTGGTTCCTGACTTTGAGGAGTTTTCAGTGTAGTAGGGACATGTTTTGAGCTACCTGGTTTTGTTATATAGTAAAGCCAAACAATGCTAACAATAATAACAAAAGCTTTGATTTATTAAGTGCTTACTGGACCAGGTACAATACTGGATAACACAAGTAATACTACACTCACTTTGAAATATGCAATTAAAGGTCAGAGAGGCAAAATAACTTTTAAAGTCATATGGCTAGTAAGTGGTAGAGATGTGACTCAAACACAGACCTGTTTTAATTTTGTGTATTTTTTGCTATGCCAAACTGTCCACTGTACAAATATAAACTATAATTGTATTATCTGTTGGTCCGTTCTCAGCAGTCCTTAGCACCCATGATGTCTTATTCAATTTGGGTTACTATAACATAATACCATAGATATTAATGGTATTAACAGACTGGGTATTAACTAGCTTAAAAATCGAACATTTATTCCTCACAGTCTGGAGGCTGGAAGGCTGAGATTGGGGTGCCAGCATGGCCTGGCTCTTGATGAAGGCCTTCTTCCTGGTTATGTCCTCACATGGGTCTTCCTTGGTGCATCCTCTTTTTATAAGGGCATTAATTCTATCAAGGGGGCTCTACTCTTATATCTTCATCTAAACCTAATTATATCCCCAAAATCTCACCTCCAAATACTATTTGGGGTTAGGACTTATACATAGGAATTTGGTCAGGGGCACAAATGTTCAGTTCATAGCATGTAATGATGAGTTGATTACTGTTACAAAACCATATCTGAGAGGAATACTATGAATCTTATGAAACCATTACAAAACTAGTGAACTCAGAGGGACTCAGTCTTGATTATTAAAAGACAGCAGCCTAATGCATTGCCTCAGTGAAATTCACTGTCATTAATTCGTTTTCACTTCTCACAGAAATATATTCTCAAGATGGTGCAGTCCTTGGTGATGGATAGCTGCTCTCAACTTCTGACCCCCAGTTCTTCTGTGATGTATGCTATAGACTCAGGTCTCAGGGAGGTCACATACTTGCAATTCACAGACTGCTGTCTTTGCAGCAATCCCTTTTGTTGCCTAAGTGGTTAATTGCTTCTTAAATAATCTTTTCTTCCAAAGATACAGTATTTGCAAAATGGTCTAAACAAAAATGAAATTTGAGCATGTAATTTTAACGACAGAGGGAGGAAGAAACCCAAGAAGCAAACAGACAACCCCCCTCTCTATTCTTTGCACATAGACTCTAAAACAGGGGTCCCCAACCCCTGGGCTGCAGACTGGTACCAGTTCGAGGCCTCTTAGGAACTGGGCCGCACAGCAGTAGGTGAGCGGCTCACGAGCCAGCGAAGCTTCATCTGTATTTGCAGCTGCTCCCCAGTGCTAGCATCACCTCCTCAGCTCCACCTCAGATCATCGGGCATTAGATTCTTGTAGGAGCCCTGGGCCCTGGTACCAAAACACATTTCAGTTTTTGCCCTTAAATTTTCAAAACTGGAAGTACCATTCATTTCTCATATTTCTTTGATTTTTTTTTAAAGACAGGGGCAGCATTCATTCACTTATTTGTATCTTCATTGTTACTCACTCATTTGTTCATTTCATCATCATTTGTTGAATGCCTGCTCTATGCTAGGCATCGTCCTTGATATAGGGTACAAAGCCAAATGAAGATGATCTCTGCCCTTCGAGAACTTTTCATTTTGATTACATAATCACAACATTTATATTGTGACCACAAGACACCATAATGTGGGTGAAAAATGAAAATCTATATAATAATTAGATATCACCACAATGATGCTGGGTAACACACCACTCCCAAACTTGGTGACTCCAAATACTAATTCTTTACTTTCACTAATGTGTCTAGGGTTTGGGTGATATATATTCATTTGCTAGGGCTACCATAGCTAAATACTACAGACTGGGTTGCTTAAACAACAGAAATTTATTTTCTCACAATTTTGGAGCCAGAAGTCCAAGATCAATGTGTCATCAGGTTTGGTTTCTTCTGAGGTGTCTTTTCTTTGCTTACGGGTGGCCACCTCCCTGCTGTGTCTTCACATGATCTTTCCTCTATGTGGGGGCATGTATGTGTCCTAATCTCTTCCAATTATAAGGATGGATAACAGTCATATTGGATTAGGACCCACCCATATAATCTCATTTGACTTTAATACCTCTTTAAAGGCCCTGTCTCCAGATATAGTCACATTCTGAGGTACTAGGTGTCAGGACTTCAGCATATGAATTTTGGGGGAATATAATCCAACCTATAACAGATAGGTTTAGTTATCTAAGCTGGGCTCAGATGGACTTGGCAGGTGTCATGTCTCTCAATCTTCTGGAGAAGCAGGTTAGCGGGATATATTTGTTTCATGGCAAAATTTGGAATCTTTCTGAAGAGAGAGCAGAAGCATGCAATGCCTCTTTGGCCTTGGCTCAGGACTTACACACTATTATTTTTATCCACATTCCAGTGGCTGAAACAAAATATATAGCCAAACCTAACTTTAATGGGAAGAAGAATAAACTCTGCCTGCAGTGGATGGAATTACAGAGTCACAAGAAACAGTGTGAGGACACAGGGAGGGGTAAAGTGATGGAAATAATAGTGCAGTCTAGCCCCGAAGTAAAACGTATTAATTCAATCTGGAGTTTTCTCTACCTGAAGTGAACTGAATATTTATTTTGCTTCTGAGTAGTTTTGTTCAGGTTCTAAACTGTGTGGCAGTATGCTTGTACTATTTGGATAATTTAAAAATTCTTTTCTGAAACAACTACGTTAGCAGTTATATTACTTGGGTAAAAATGATCACAATCTTGTATCTAGTTGTTTCACTCAGTAGTAAAGCACAGTCTATTTAGATAGAGAGCAATGAGGCTGATGTCCCAGGTCTGACACCCACGTAACTGCTGTTTACAGTCACAGATTCTCTCAGAAGGTACTCCATCTGATGTAGGGAGACCGGCAGATGTTCATTGTCGTAAATGTGAAAACATTTCAAAGTGTATGTCCCCTGACAAGGGGTCAGTCTATTTAGAACAATATGATTAGGTAATGATGTAGTGTAAGTCATTTAAATATCCAGTAAGCAACTGAAGTGGAAAGACCACTGTGGAAAAAAAAAAAAGAAAAAAAGAAGTATCATCAGTGCATTTGCTGAGAGAGAAAATTGGAATGGCACCTCTTGTAGTTACCTAGTAGGCAGCCCTTGGCTTATCATATACTCCAGCTCATCCAGGTGGCTCGCGCTCCACCAGAGATAAAGAGGAGACGATTGCTAGGTGAGAGATTAATATTTGTGGGATTTGCTATTAGACAAGAGAGGAAGAAGTAAAGTAGATTGGGCCACCTCAGGGAAGGAAAGGAAATTCATGGGAACAAAATAATTACAACGACTGAAGTAGAGAAGAAAAAAAGGTAGAGATATGAGAAAAAGCTAGATTAAAAGTTTTCAGAATGGCTTTTCTGGCCCCTAGGCTTGTGGTTACATTCTCCAGGGTCAATGAGTTTTATTAAACGTTACCATCATTATACTTTCACTTCTCTTTATTTGCTGGCAAGCTGGGTGACCCGCCTGGCTATCTTTTAACTGAGTACTGCCCAGAACTTTCAGGCTTGCATTTGCTTTTCCATTTACCATGATATTTGTGCTAAACATAAGCCAAAAAAAGAATATGCTGAGACACCAGATGAAAAAGTGATTCATAGCAGTTCAAATATGAAAAATGTGAAGGTTAGATTAAGTAACACATGACATGTAGCTGCTCAACATGAAAGAACCAATACATTAAAGTATTGATTGATGTTGCTCTGATCCTGAATGTGTGCATACCTCTTGGCAATAATTTATTAGCAGCAATTATACTATTAAATATGAAATTATAATTTTTTTTTGTGTAAATGGCATTGTAAAAGATTCCAGTGTTTTGTTTTTAGATGCACTATAACATTATCAGGTCCATTGATAAAATGGATCAGGGTTGCTCTTCACTTTAGTGCCAGAAAGGAAAACAAGAAAACAAAAAACAATGGCGGTAATAGAGAAAGCTTCTGTGGTGATCCATCTTGCTTAAAGTCAAAAGAGTCGAACCAACAGTGTTTAATGTTTTTGTGGGTTAAAAACATTACAATAAAATAATTTAAATTAATTCCAGTAGTATTTGAAAAGTTCTTTTCTCTATAGAATTAATTTGTTCATAAGGTTGACAAAATAAGGAGATGATAGGAGATACGTAATGAAGTAAAGATTTTCTAGAAGGAGGATAATAGAATGTCAAAAAAAAGATATATTAGTTCCCTATTGCTGCTGTAAAAAATTACCACAAATTTA
>NW_011888864.1:5392259-5414574 GCF_000151845.1 Pteropus vampyrus | reverse complement strand
TAAATGTGAAAACATTTCAAAGTGTATGTCCCCTGACAAGGGGTCAGTCTATTTAGAACAATATGATTAGGTAATGATGTAGTGTAAGTCATTTAAATATCCAGTAAGCAACTGAAGTGGAAAGACCACTGTGGAAAAAAAAAAAAGAAAAAAAGAAGTATCATCAGTGCATTTGCTGAGAGAGAAAATTGGAATGGCACCTCTTGTAGTTACCTAGTAGGCAGCCCTTGGCTTATCATATACTCCAGCTCATCCAGGTGGCTCGCGCTCCACCAGAGATAAAGAGGAGACGATTGCTAGGTGAGAGATTAATATTTGTGGGATTTGCTATTAGACAAGAGAGGAAGAAGTAAAGAAGATTGGGCCACCTCAGGGAAGGAAAGGAAATTCATGGGAACAAAATAATTACAACGACTGAAGTAGAGAAGAAAAAAAGGTAGAGATATGAGAAAAAGCTAGATTAAAAGTTTTCAGAATGGCTTTTCTGGCCCCTAGGCTTGTGGTTACATTCTCCAGGGTCAATGAGTTTTATTAAACGTTACCATCATTATACTTTCACTTCTCTTTATTTGCTGGCAAGCTGGGTGACCCGCCTGGCTATCTTTTAACTGAGTACTGCCCAGAACTTTCAGGCTTGCATTTGCTTTTCCATTTACCATGATATTTGTGCTAAACATAAGCCAAAAAAAGAATATGCTGAGACACCAGATGAAAAAGTGATTCATAGCAGTTCAAATATGAAAAATGTGAAGGTTAGATTAAGTAACACATGACATGTAGCTGCTCAACATGAAAGAACCAATACATTAAAGTATTGATTGATGTTGCTCTGATCCTGAATGTGTGCATACCTCTTGGCAATAATTTATTAGCAGCAATTATACTATTAAATATGAAATTATAATTTTTTTTTGTGTAAATGGCATTGTAAAAGATTCCAGTGTTTTGTTTTTAGATGCACTATAACATTATCAGGTCCATTGATAAAATGGATCAGGGTTGCTCTTCACTTTAGTGCCAGAAAGGAAAACAAGAAAACAAAAAACAATGGAGGTAATAGAGAAAGCTTCTGTGGTGATCCATCTTGCTTAAAGTCAAAAGAGTCGAACCAACAGTGTTTAATGTTTTTGTGGGTTAAAAACATTACAATAAAATAATTTAAATTAATTCCAGTAGTATTTGAAAAGTTCTTTTCTCTATAGAATTAATTTGTTCATAAGGTTGACAAAATAAGGAGATGATAGGAGATACGTAATGAAGTAAAGATTTTCTAGAAGGAGGATAATAGAATGTCAAAAAAAAGATATATTAGTTCCCTATTGCTGCTGTAAAAAATTACCACAAATTTAGTGTTGTAAAGAAACACAGATATGTTCTCTTATTGTTCTAGAGGCTGGAAGTCCAAAATCAGTGACACAGGGCTAAGGTCAAAGTGTCAGGTCAAGGCTGGTTCCTTCTGGAGGCTCTAGAGGAGAATCTGTTTCCTCACCATTTCCAGCAGCTTGTGGAGGCCAGCTGCATTTCTTGACGCATGACCCCGTCTTCACACTGCTCCTCCTGTTCTGTTGTCGCATCACTTCCTCTCGTGGCAGTCTTAACTCCCTCTTAAAGGATCCTTGTCTTTACATTTAGGGCTCACCCAGATAATCCAGGATAATCCTTCATCTCAAGATCCTTAACTTAATCACATCTGCACTGTCCTTTTTGCTATATAAGGTAATATTTAAAAGTCCCAGGGATTAGGATGTGGACCTCTTCGGGGACCTTTATTTACTTTTCAACTTAACACATAGGGACAGTTATAGTATGACCCAGGTTAGAAGACAAGTGAAATAGGGTTGGGCAGGGGAAGTGGGTCCTTCGTGGAATAATGTATCCAGTATTTAACTTAATCATTTGATGGTTGAAGCAATATTTGTAGGTAGTCTCTTTAGAAAGAAATATTGAACACAAGGAAAGATTTGAAAAATGAAATTTTGGGAGAAGAAAATATAATTTTATTTTTTAATGTAGAAAGGGATACGAATGTTAGCAATCAGCCATTTTTTTTTTTTTATCAACAGCTATTGGTTATTAGTAACCACCTATTGTTCTAAAGATAGCTGAATATGTTATCCCCAAATGTGACTCTCTAGCATAAGGATTATTTTGAGTTGATTATTTTTGAGAAATAACAGATATAGGAGAAGCTCTGAAGAAAGGGTAGAAGTTACCCTTTGGCAAGGGAAATTTATGGTTATAAAGGAAATCTTTAATTGTAAGGGTGTACCCTTATGTACCAGGAAGAGAAGTCTGGCTCTAAATCACCAGAGAATCTTATCAATGGAGAAGGTTTAGACTTAAATCTTTGAAACCAATCTTACTACTGTTTACCGTGCTTTTTCTGGTAACTTCGCATAACTCCATTCTACCCCCCTGCCCCTTTCTTTCTTTTGTCTTTAGCTGAGGATTGCATTTAAGGTAATGGCTTGGGTCATTTCAGGTAGTTGCTCAGTTTTCCTGTTCTCTCTCATGTATACATGAGATAAATGTGTTAATAAACTTCTGTTTGTTTTTCTCTTGTTAATCTGTCTTTTATTATATGGGGTTTCAGCCAAGAACTCAGAAAGGCAGAGAGGAAATTATTTTTCCTTCTCTACAGTTCACATAAACAAGGGCAATATTGGTTTCGATTCTAGAGAAAGGAGGAAAGCTCCACTGGTTTTTTGATTGAATGAAATTATTAGCTAACAAACGTTTTGGAATCCTCTGGAAAATGTTAAGATGAAGATGGAACACTACAGCACGGAAAGTAGTAGGAGACTGTTAAGAGAGGCACAATGTATTATAAACTTAGAAGTTTTTGAATGCAATGAGTCATAGCTGGCCCTTTTTATAGTGCCCTCTGAAAAATAAGCTTGTTCTCAGGCCTTTATGGTTCAACTGAATTGTAAGAACTTTCTGACCAACATGCTCCCTGGCTATGTGTTCCAGGGAGCAAAGTTACAAAACTCTGTTAACAGCTTCTTGAAGCTTGGGTAGTCATGTCCACGTTTACAACAACGTAACGGGGTAGAGTGGCTGGGGTCCTCCTTCACCGTATATACCAACCTCTCAGAGTAGGGACCCTGCTGGGGCTGCTGCAGGCACCAGTGCAGGCCGCGTACAGCATGTGCAAGGCCAGCACCACACATCTGCAGTCCGTGTGATCGCACAGGGCCCCCATGACTAGAAGAGGCCTACGCTCCCTTTAATACTAAAAGGGCCTAGATTTTCATTTTGTACTGGGCTCTGCAAATTATCAAGCCGATCCTGCCTGAACAGCCTTATTCAGTATCCTTGTCACTCATCTCTGTATGGTCAGGCTTATCTACATTTTTAAAAAACTACAAGCTCCTGAAAATCATGTAATAAGGACAGTAGAAACAGAAATTACAATAGTCACCATGTTTTAGTTATTATATCAGGTGCTGTTAAGCAATTTTTTTTTTTTTTCCCTCCAGCAACCCAGCAAAGTTCATGCTATTACCTCTATTTTATAGAACAGGAAACTGAGTCTTGGCTGCAAGAAAACTCACGCATACCGTTTCAGAGCCGCACACAGCAGAGCCAAAAATCAGACAGAAATCTGTGACTCCAAAGCTCATGTTTCACCAAAATTAACTGTCTTCTCTGTTACTTTGCTGGCAGGCATTTTAATTAAGAAGAGACAATTGCCTTCTTGGCTATTTTCATAGAACTCATCTTACTTTTGGAAATCTCCAAATGCAAGAATGTTAATACTTGCTCTGAAATATAGAAAGAGTTCATACCAAGGATACTTCTTGCAACATCATTTAAACACATAAAGCATCTTGAAACAGTCTTAATAGTATTTGGTGGTTCATCCAAAAATGAACTATTACATAGTTTAAAGGATAGATTAAGGTGTATTAAAATCTTTTCAAGTTTACTTGAGCAAAAATTTATTGGAATAGGCAGCACCAAACCAGAAGTGGTTAGGAGTGTTCCACCAACGGTAGCTCTGGGAAACAATGTTATAGAGAAGAGGTAGAAAAAAAAGGGAAGTTATCGATCAACTATAGCTTAAAGCCTAGTTGGTTGGTTGTGATTGGTTGTCTTTAGTGTTTTGATTTCTTGAATTGACACGTTTATAGGCTTAGATTTGCCTACACAGGCTGCCAAGGCATTAGGGCCACCTCAGTCTAATGGCCTCCTTGTTTAATTCAACAGTAGTCATGTAAATTGCATTTATGATGATTTTAATGACATAGAAAATAATTTTCATAATGTAAATAAGCTCTGATACAAAATTGTTGTATGCAGAAAGTGCATAGAGAAAAGACTTGAAGGAAATATTCTAAGATAATAATAGAGATTAGAGATTATCTCAGGACTAAGGGTAATTTTTATTTCTTCTTTGCGCTTTTTTGTGCTTTCTAAACTTTCTACAATCAATGTAAATGGATGTAAAATATGTTATGTTACTTTGTTCAATTAATATTTACTACTATGTTCTTGGCACTGGCAGTATATAAGATCAAATCCTCCGTCATTTAGCTTATGGTCTATAATTCTTATTTTAATAAAATCTGTTATTATTTAGGCATCCATGTCAAGCTAATAGGCACTACTGGATTCATAGGCAACTAAACTTTAGTATTTTTTTTTTTTTTTGTAATAAACTGTTAAGTCATTTTTCTTCTTGGAAAGTTGATTTCTCTCCCTCCCCTCCCCACTATCAGATAGGCTCAATATCTTGAGATGTTTTTATTTCAGGAGTTTTAATTCTAACAAAGAATTTATTAATTGTTCCTTTAGCATTGAGACATTTACGCATTATTTAAGCATATTTTCTGTCTTTTGTAGGGGAGAAAAATGTCTTCCTCTTCTTTAGGTTCTCTGACTGGGGGCCTTTAAATTGGACTGACATAAAACAGATTAACAAGAGACGAATGAACAGAGGTTTATTAACATGTGCACCATGCATATAACACATGGCGGTACCCAGGGATGGGTAACTCAAAGATTTGATTAGAACTTGAGTTTATATAGCATCTTAGCCAAGTTACAATACATTTTTAGAGAAACGACAAGACAAAGGGAAAAGATCTTGTGTCCCTGGAGGCGGCAAATTGTGTAAAGCAAATACAAGGGGAAGGAATGGTGGCTTAGACTAGTTGGAAAAGTTTGTCATGTGGATTCCTCTGGTGCCATCTCCAGGCTTATAAGGGCCTCATGTTGTCCCCAGTGATTAACTTTTATCCTTCTTGGTAGAAAGGGGAGGAGGGATGCCTTCCTAAATTTATGTTCTGCTTTTAGCAAAGAGGAGGAAGGTAGGAAGCTGTTTTTGTATTTGCTGCTTAATTGTCTTCAGCTTAAAATATTTCTTATGTCAAAGAGGCATATTTTGGGATGACATATTCAGGTTTCTTTTATTTTATTCAGGCTAACACTAGACATATTGATGGAACAATCCCAAGAATGGATTCAGAGTTTACCTATAAGTTTACGTCTTCAAGTCCCTGATATTATGATAAATTCTGGGTATGACCATTCAAATAGCTGGTTCATCTACTAGAAAGTCATGAAAAATTTTCCCCAAAACCTTAAAGACAGCAAGATATATTATATTTATGGAATTCTCCTATTAAGCCAGTTTAGCAACTCTCTCAAAGAAGGAAATGAAGTCAGTTGGGCACATTTTGTTCTTAGAGAGTACATACCACTTCATAGGATCCACTGCCTGTGTGCAAAGTATTTTCTAAATACCTACAAACCATCTGTTAAGTAATTCGTTATAGAATTTCCCAATGAATAATATTAAGTTCATCTGTCTACGGTTTGAGAATTTGCTTTTTTGTAAATCAGAACAATATTTCCCCATAATAAAGTCCTTGATGGGCTGAATGGAGAATCACAAATACCTTGATAGGTGGTCCTTGAGATGGAAAAGCCTCTAATCCTGATTAGCCAGAAGACCAGAGAGTGTCTTGGCCTTCTCTCTGTGGTCCTAAAGGCCTTCACGGAGAGGTGAGCTCTGTTAATTAAACACTCTTCATCTAAAACAAAGCTTGTGAGCACAGAGAGATTTCAGAAGAACCATAAATGTGAATTTTATTTTGCATTTAAAAAGCCACGCTTTATGCAATTGACATGTTGGAGAAAAGATTGATAGGGGAACTTCTTAAGAACAGGAGATGGTAATTTGCATATTAATTTATGTACTCAAAATGAATGCAGACAGCCATAAAATGCACTTGTAATAATTATACTACTATTGAACTGTGGGCTTTTAATTAAATGGAATGTTTTTATCTAGTGTTTTTCACGTTAACCACGTTGCTATTGGTGTCAAGCTGTTCTTGCAAATCAAAGCTTTGGAGATGCCTGATCCTGGGCTTTCATCACTCTGTGGCCCATGGTGGCTGGCATTCCAGGACTGTGGCAGCTGGCTCTGGTGCTCTGGGCAAGCTCTGGGCACCTCTGCTTTATGCACACTTTAAAGGAGGCCACTGGAGACCCAGCTCAGTCACACTGGCACAGGACATGCATGACAAACCCCGGCTTTGGAAATGAGAAAGAAAGGATGCTTGCAACCTGTGAGCCTTTTAAATAAATCAGAAATGAAACCCTGGGTGTTCTTCTTGAGACACTTTTGCATTATTTGTTTGTCAGTGCTAGCTAGCTATTTTGATCTTCATCTACAATGTGGGCATATCAGTGTTCAAGGCAGAAGCTGTGTTATACAAATGATTATTATCACACTTTTCAATGCGGTAAAAAGAATGCTCTTTTCTCCTCTTTTTTTCTTCAGAAAGGCTGTTAAATGGAGCCACTTGTGACTGATATAAATGACTGTCATTGTGTTTTGATGTTCTGGATTGGTTGCTCCTGAACTTGTTCTTTACCTGAGTTGCACTGTCCCAATCCATTATTTTAATGGCACAGAAGACGCTGGCGTATCCAAGCCAATGACAACCAGTCACGCTTTCCAGGAGGAGCTGAAGGGCACTCAAGTGGGGTTGGAGAATGTCTTTTGATATAAAATGAGTAGCATGCAGGGACTGTTCATACATCCAAGGCAGGGAGAATGAATTGTGTGTGTGTGTGTGTGTGTGTGTGTGTGTGTGTGTGTGTATGTATAATTTATACACATATGTATATGTGTCTACATATACATACAAAGTTTATTGTTCATTATGACTTTTGCTGCAATTTAAATGCCTAGAGATGTTTTACAATGGCCCTACACTCTATTGGTCTCTTGGTTTCAAGTAATAAAGACAACTTAAATTAAAAAGGGGAATTTATTTTAAGAGCACAGTGTTAAATTAATTAAACAAGGAGACCATTAGACTGAGGTAGCTCTAGTAGCTTAGCAGCTATTAAGAAAATCCAGATCTAAGCTTGACAGGCTTCAAGGTTACTAAATTAAAACCTAAGGACAGCCAATCACAAATAGCCATCTAGGCATTAAGCTCTAGTTAATCGATAATATCTTGCTTTGTTCCTGTCTTTTTTCTGTAAAAGCCTCTCCCCAGCTCCTCCTGTCCATGGAGTGTTCCTAACCACTTCTGATTTGGTGCTGCCTAATTTGAATAGATTTTTGCTCAAATAAAATCTTAAAAATTTTAATATGCATCAGTTTCTCTTTTAACAATCTGTAGGTGTGTCTTGTAGAACTCAAAGGCAGTGATGAGGCTGGGATTCAGAAATAATCATTATAAGAACAGGAGTTTGGCCAAAGCATAGGGAATGTTCTGCCCAACTTTTGGTCTGTTACTCTGTGTTGTTTTTTATTCTTTTCTCTTGGTATACTGGCTCTCCCTACTCCTCTGTCTATAGGGCAAGCCAGGCAAGCAGAGCCAGAGATCACTGAGACCTCTCAAGTGCTAATCTAGTCTCAAAGCATATCTGTCTCTGTCATTCTTTGGGTCCCTCAATTTAAAATTTTCAGAGGAGGGACCTTCTTCCAATCTGGATCAGTTGTTTACTCTAATCCAATCAACTGTGGTTTGGGGCGGCGGGAGCGTGACCAAGTTCACGTGCATATCTGTATGTGGGAGAGGGCCAGGCTGAGAAATATGACTGGACTGGTGGGGACAGTTAATGACACTCACACTAGATGCCATTATCTCTGCTTCTACCTCTTTTTAGTGTGACACTCTATTGACTCTATCTAGGAATTTTTCTAATAAGGCAGAAGATCATGAAAAGCAAGCCACGATGGTATGGTCTCAGTGATACATATATTTATTTTAAAGCTTAGGGAGCTCGAAATGTATTACATGTTCTTCAAACAAGTTACTTGGGAGAGCATCAGTGTGCCCACAGTCTGGCCTCAGAATTTACAAACTAGTAGGTCGCAGAATAAAGGCTGTGATCTCTCAGGCTAAGTCCAAGATGCTTCTGAGAGCTAAGCACAACATTTTCCCCTCGGTGAAAGAAGGATTGGTCAGAGAGCACTCTGAAGTTATACCTGTCGTGCACTGAGTAGTCCATATAAAGACAGTCCTTATTATAGCAATAATCAAAATTTTGAAATTAAGGTCATAGATTTTTATCTGTGACTACCTGCAATCTTCTAAATTTTAGCTTACACTTTGTCCTATAACTTTTTTCAAATTCTTTTCTCCTTCTTTTTCAGTGCTCTAATTTGTTGAAGTTGCATATTTTATGCCTTCTGCACCATATTTTCCTGCAATTGTCTAAAGCTGCAAACATTTTTTTTGTAAGCTATGAAATTAAAAGCTTAAGAAGGGAAATGCTGCAACTGTGAAGTTTTAATTATTGCTATTATGACATAAATTATCAAGGAATAATCAAAACATAAATTTCTGTCTAACCCAAGAAACAAGATAAAATAAGAAGCCACAATGGTGCCAGAATTCATTAGGGAACTTGGAGTTATTTTGTCACCTCTATCGTTATAAATCCTCAGTGACATTATCACAGAAGGTACATAAGTATCACCAAGGAAACACATCCGAAGGGGGCTGATGGTGTGATTTGGTTTCTGTGTAAAGTCCACGTCTGGCTTTCTTTTTGTCTTATAGTCAGTTCCATGGCACTTTCTATTTCTATAGTGCTACAATCTCTTGTGCATTAAAATCATGTTACTCATGTCTTATTTTCTTTAATAGATTGTAAGATCCATGAAGACAGGGCATGTGTCAAATCATATGATTTGTGACTACAGTTGGCCCTTGAACAATGTTGGGATTAGGAATCATGACCTCTTAGTAGTCAAAACTCCACACATAACTTTTGATTCTACAGTCTGTCCTTCACGTCATTGGATTCAACTAACAGCAGATGGGGAAAAGTATTTTGGATCTGCCGTTGAGAATCAGACATTGGGAATGTGAAAATACTGTTTTCCATTCAAGGTTAGTTGAATCTGCAGCTGTGAAACCCCTGATACAAAGTGCTGACTGTATTTACTGGAAAAAAAAAAAAAATCTATGTCTGAGTGGGCTCCTGCAGTTCAAACCAGTGTTGTTCAAGGGTCAACTGTATACAATCAGGTACTGGCTTACATTTTTCCCCTTCTGTCTTCTCTATTCAGACTCTGTGGATGTCTTTGAGGGAAACCTCTTACACAACAATCTTTTCTCTATTTATGATTTGGACTGGTTGGAAAATAAGATGAAAAGAGTCAAGAAGGGAAATGGAAGTATCACCTTGCCACTGATGGAGGCTAGGGTGTAGGGCTGGAAGGTGTAGTTAATACCTGAACCCAGATGGGTGTGCACCTTCCTTTCCTCCTGTTTAGCCCTTGAAAGCCCTCTTAGGAGAAAATTAGAGTCTTTATAGCATCCACACTCAATCAGCTGGCTGTTTCTGCTGGTTCAGGCCACGAAGAAAGAGAGTCCTCCACCTGCATGGGATCTTTGAGCATTTAGCTCCACACAATGGAGAATTTAAACCAAACCAACCAGGTAAGTCATTCTGTCTACATGAGGAGGGGCTAGCAGTGGAGCGGGAGACCAGGAGTGTTTGCTGCAGGGTTTCCTCATGGAAACCAGAAGCAGGAAAGTGCATTTTTTCCACAGACTGTAAGCCTCACAAGTACAGGAGCCATGCTTTTGATTCTCCAAATAACACCCAGCACAGTTCACGGTGCCTGGCACTGAGAGAGTGCTCCATAAATACTGCTGACAGGATAAATGGAGAGACTTGCAAATGCCAGTTGCTGAAAAATAGCAGGCACCTCATAAATACTTCAATCAATCAATCAATCAATCAATCAATCAATCAATGCTTTAAGCAACATATTGACCTTGAAGAGAATTATAAATGATTATAATTAATAATAATAATAATAATACCAATTTCATTATGATCATGTACCACACCTCTGGCAACTGTTAAGAGTGGCAACCAGCAGAGCTATGCATGCACTTGGGACCGGGAATATTGACTTTGGTCTCTAAGATTCTGATTTTTGTGACTGTGGCCAGCCAATCTGTGGGTCCTGCTAATTCTCTGTGTGGGACAACACACCAATATCAGAAGGATCCCGTGCTGATGAAGCGGGACAGTTTTTTGAGTCAGCCTCATCCAAGGACTGGGTGGGCTCATTTTACTTCCCCCGACCCCGCTCTTCCAGTTCTTAAGTCCTAATTAACCACTTGCTATCCAAAGGTTGATACCTGATAGCTATTGATGTTTGGGGATAATCAGCCTTGGCTCCAAATACCCAAAGTGGATTCTGTACTTATCTTGACTAGGAGGGGGAGTTGAAACAATTAAATGGCACTAAATTGGTGAACTGAAGGTGTGATTAAAGATCAATTCAGTTTTTAGTGTAGCTTATTGCAAATGACTCTTCTTTTGTGCTTTCCCAGTTATGTTTCCTCATTTCTAAAAGCTATTTTAACATATATATGTATATATATATGTATACACAATATCTCTAGAAAATGTGAATTTTGGTAGGTCATTGCATTTTCCTTCCTCTGCCCTTGGATGGAAATTCCTGATAGTTAAATGAGATAATACACTTAATAGCTATGATGCTTTAGGATGAGCCACATATGAAATTGCCATTTGAAATAGTTCTAATTAGTTTTTTTGTTTTTAATTCAAACTTAGAGTTTGAATTAAAGTACTGTGTTAGGTGAGTGGTGCCAGTTGCTCTCCTGGCCGCAAATTGGCTGACTACACAAAGCAGCCCAGTCACTGCTGAAATGGAATGGGCTCATTCTTTTGCCCAAGACAATCACTCTGAAACTCGAGGAGATGTTAAACTAACTTGTTTATAGAAAACGAGTAGAAAGCAACCAAATGTAGCATGGGTTCTGTTCGAGCTCAATGCTGTCTCAGACAATGTTGAACAATCTTCCCATTTGCCTGAACACCTACCATGTATGTGAATCAGGAAAACTTGGGCTTGAAGCGACAGTCTTGCTGAGGGGCCAGTTTTTCTACCTCATCATTCTGAGTTTGTTTAAAATAAGCTGCTGTGGCTGAATTGTGTTCCCCAAAAGGATACGTTGAAGTCCTAATCTCCAAGACCTCAGAATGTGACCTTATTTGGACATAGGGTTGTTACAAATGTAATTAGTTAAGATGAGGTCATACTGGAGTAGAGTGGGCACTTAGTCCGAAATGACTAGTCTCCCTATAAGAAGATGGTGTGAAGACACACAGAGAGAATGCCATGTGATGATGGAAGAAGCGATTGATGTGGCTGTGAGCCAAGGAATGCCAAGGGTTGATGGCCCCCACTGGAAGCTGGACAAGGCAAGGAAGGATTCTACCCAGAGTCTCAGAGGGAGCATGACTCTGCTGACACCTTGGTTTCAGACTTCTAGCCTATAGAACTGTAAGAGAATAAGCTTCTGTTGTGGTAAGCTCACTTAATTTGTGGTACTTTGTTCCGACAACTGTATGAAATGAGTACAGTGTAAAATGTAAAGCGATCTTTCAGCTCTTTTCAGAAGGTCTAAGCTTTCCAGGTCCTTCTGGTTTCCATGAGGAAACCCTGCAGCAATTCCATTTTACAAGTCAAGAAACTCAAGAATCAGAATTATTAAGTATTCTTCTCAAGCACATTTGAACCTGGGTTTGTCTGAACCCAGAAACTGTGTGCTGTATACTCTCCTTGCCCGAATGGCTTGACCAAAAGTGGCCTTAGGCTCCAATCTGACATGCTTCCATGGCAAAAGCTATTTGCATAACCACACTGGCTTCTTCTTTAATCATGTCTTTAGTGGATGTTTGAAGCTCACACACATGATGCTCTTCTATTATGTACCCTATTCGTGAGTCATACCTTCAAGTTTGTTTTTGTAATAGGCATGATGTCTGATGTCAAGCTGTTCACACTGGCCACTGCAAGGAATGTCATGTGCCACTGTCTGTAGTGGGGACACCTGATGTAGGAAAAAGCCTCAGGCTCTAGGGCTGCTAAGATTCTGCCTTTTGTTCTATAACTGAACCTTCTTTGAAAAGAGCAATTCCTCTCTCCAGAAAGATCCAAAGAACAATTTGGGTAGTGATCCAGTGGTTCTGATTCTCATTTCACAGAGGTGAATGTTTGAGTTTGGTTAAGGCAGTGAGCCATTCCCTTGGAGTCTTTGCGTGTTTAGAATGTTTTCAGCATGGACCGCAGAAGAGAAAAGGCACAATTCCTTATTCTGGCCTTTGCAAAGCTAGTCAGAGTTGGGAATGGAAAGAAAAGCAGGCTGTTTCTTGTGTTTGTGTTTTTCCCTGTATGAGTTTGCGATGGCTGTTATAATCAGGTACCACAGAGAAGGTGATTTAAACAACAGAAATGTGTATCTTCCCAGTTCTGGAGGCTAGAAGCCTAAGATCAAGATGTCTTCAGGGTTGCTTCTTCAGAGACCTCTCTCTTTGGCTTGTAGATGGCTGCCTACTCTATAGGTCATATGGGATTAGGGCCCATCCCATGACCTCATTTTAACTTAATAATATATTTAAATGCCCTATCTCCAAATATATTCTAAGGTACTGAGTGTTAGGACCTCAATGAATGAATTTTAGGAGGGGGGACGCAATTCGGCCCCTAATAGTTCCCTTGACTAGGAAGGGGCTTGAAGGCATGGACTGCTTTTCACACAATTCGATGTTTTCAGAGCCTAACACAGAACTGGCCCCAAGTCAATACTTAACCCTTTTGTTGAATGTGCTTTAATTCTTAAGGGGAAAACAAAAACAAATCTGGTGTTTGCTTCTGTGCTCGCTATGCATAGCCTCCAGTCCCAAATCGAAATCTACATTACACATTGAAAATGTACCTATGGGAAGAGGAGAGTAAACAGGGAAAAGAGACAGACGTGCCAGATGGGAAAGGTATGCTGGTGCTTTACAATAACAGTAATGGCATATGGCTTGTTGTTGTTCTCAGTATAATGCTCTTAACTGTACGTTAGCTGCAAAATGGAAATATGCCCATGGGTATGAGTCTTATTTCACAATCAAGTCTCATTTTTGCCAGGTGATAGAAAACAAAGAGAGAAGACCCCACCCCAGCTGCTGTCATTCTTTCTGTGTCCAAACAGCCTCAGGCCTGCTGAGTTGCTCAAGACCTCAGCCATCTCTTCTGCTCTCTTCTGACCACCTTCTTGTTGGTTATTCCAATCCAGCCAGCTCTGCAGAGCTTTTTGGCCAACGCATGATTATCTCATTCTTAGAATAGCAAACTGCTTACAAATCTGAATTCATTTCCCCCAAATAGATAAGAAGTAGGTGCAGATATGTTTGATATGGTTTTTGAAAATACATTGACAACTACAAGAAAGAAGTGAATCTTTTCTTCATTTGATTTTTTTTCATTTATTCGTCCATTCATGTATGCATTAGATGTATTGAGAGCCTACTTACCTGCCAAATACAGTTAGGCACTATATGTCTAGATTTTTCCTTTATTTATAAAGTTATACCCACTCTTCCATTTACCTGGTTTCCTTTCTGTCTAGAAGCAGATCTTTGTGAAAAATTCTAAGTCAATGCTCCTATACTTTTCTGTGAATAAGATTCCCCTGAGAGCTTATTAAAAACGCAGAGATTCTGTAAGAGATTCTGATTTAAGGGGTGTTGTGTTGGACCTAGGACTCTGAATTTTTCACCCATACTCCAGATTTCCGAACATGGACAAATGCCCTTTGAGAAGCACTGCTCCAAGGTTGGAACTATAGGTGGAGGGTGCTGTCCTGACTTTAGACACATTAGCACATTGTTCTCAACACTTAAGTTGGCAGACCATGGAAAAAAGTGTGTTGGGAGTGGAAACTGTGAGGTATGCCCATGGGAATAAAGCATGTCTGTGAGTGGAAGAGAGGCGAGGGGTGGGCAGAATGAAAGGGGCCTCCCTCAGCCTGGATTTATTTGCATTCTCTGTCTTTGTTTCCTCTGAAAAGTCTCTGGTTCCAATGGCTAGGCCACACATTCTTTTCTTGGCTTTACTCCATGAAGCTCTCCAGAATTCAGAATGAAATTGTTTAAATGGAATTTGATTTTCAGTGAAAAGACAATCAAGTTGCATGGTCCTTAGACTTGGGCCTTAGAGCAGCTTCTTACTGGTTTACACTAAGTTGTCAGTGATAAGACTCGAGCTGTACCTGGAATTCCCACAAAGAATTTTTTTATGCTGCTCTGAGAAACAATCGTTTTCTCACCCATTGTATCCAGCTTAATTTAAAATGTTTGTTGTGGGGAGAAATCACCTTTGCGTATTATACCGGGAGGTCTTTCATTGCAATCTGAGGCTTCCGTGTTTCTAGAATGAATATTCTAGTTCTAGGAGACAGACGGTTATTTTTGTCCCCTTCCTATGTTGAAAACTAAATGGGAAATAAATCTGTGATAACTAATAGGGAACTGCACCACCTATGGCAACTCATTTCAGCATATAAATTTGTTTTCTTTTACCCTTGACATAAAAATCCTTTGTAAGTCTCCCTTGGTAGTATCCAAAATTGCATGTCTGATCTTTTATGTGCCAATCTTTCCTGAAAATACCCCTGCAATTTCAATGCTATCTCGAGCAGTTACTGTCCATATTTGATGTAAAGGTCTAATGAAGGAAGAGAAATAAATATTATGACAATTATTACTATGAGCTTTTATTTTAAGCGGCAAAGCCCAAGATTTCTATGGAGACACAAGTATATCAAACTATATTTTTTATGATCACATCTAAACTGGGCAATAATAGCATATCAATAAACTTGAATTACACTCATGAAAATACTAAAAGTGAACCTCTAGTAATGCTCAATAAAGTCTACAGGCGCATTAGCGTTGTAAGAGCGGTGACATCCATCTGGTATTTTCGGTGACTTCTAGTCAATTACTACATTTCATCATGTGTAATCCTCTTTTATCTCCAGTTCCTGCTGGTGTGGTAATTCTCACTCTGCTACATCTGTGGCTTTACTGTGAATTTTTATCGCCTACGAGTCAGTGCTTCCCTTCCTGGCCTGGATGTTGTTGAACTATATCTGTTGAAGAATTAATTGCAAGGTGGTATAAAATATGGATTTAGAGACACATAGGAAATATGTAAAATGATTGGCAACATATTAAAAAATGGGCATGCTTTGAAATACAATATTGCATTTCAGGCAAAGTATGGATTCTATCAGAGCATTGAACCTGGAGTTTGCAGTGCTGTTTTTAGAGGGTAAAAGTAAACAAAAGCAAATGAAAACAAAGAAGCAAAATCAATCCTGTCCCATGCTAATCTTTTGGAAAGGAGATTTTATACATATGTTTTACATATGTGTGTAAATGTTTTGTGCATATGTGAAAATGTACATGTGTACAAATGTTAAATGCATATGTTTATTTGTTTAAATGTTATGAAACATATACTTTATATTTTGGAAAGGTGACTATATTTTCTTAATAGACTTTATTTTCTAGAGCAGTTTTAGGTTCACAGCAAAATTGAGAGGAAAATACAGAGAGTTCTCACTTAGCTCTGTCCTCACACATGCACAGCCTCCCCCATTATCGGCATATCCCACCGGAGTGGTGTGTCTGTTACAGATGATGAACTTACTTACCGCCTTGTTATCACCCAAAGCCTGTAGTTCATATTGGGACTTCTGATGTTGCATATCCTATGTGTTTTGGCAAATGTATAATGATGTATATCTACCATTATAGGACCTGACAAGGTATTTTCGGTGCCCTAAAAATCCTGTGTTCTATTTATTACTCACTCCCCATCTGCACAGTCTGATTTTCCTCATCCTATGTCCCTTGCTCTATCATAATTCACATCCATCCCTTCTTTCTTCTCTCTTCTCTCTTCCTCTCATTTTCCTCCACCAGCAACTCCCTCCCTTCACTCCCTTCCTCCTTTCTTTCCAAAACTATTTATTGTGCATTGACTATATGCTATGTTTTCTGCTAGGTAGTGAGAATGCAGTGGAGAGCAATAAAGACTTGGTATCTGTCCTCATGAACTTAGAGTATGGTCAGGAAAATAGATGTTAATGTACTTATTGAGTTAAAACATAGTGACATAATTGTTGGGAATAATAGCAAAGGGATACTAGGAGAAGTAACAAAGAAAAGACCCAGTTTGGGGATTAGAAACAGCATTGAAGAAGTCACATTTAATCTGAGATCTGAAAGAAGAATTAGAATTCATCAGGTGTGTAGCGTTCTAAGCAGAAGGAATGTGTTCCCTTCTAAATTGGGAAGCTTCTCAAGATTTTCTTTGTTCGTTTGCTTTTAAATGAACTTTTCATTTTTTATAGTTTTAGATTTACAGATAGTACAATGATAGATTTGCAAAGATAGTACAGAGAATACCTGTGTACTTCTCATTCAATTTCAGTAAGATAATATTATCTTACTGTTATGGTACATTTGTCACAAATAAGGAATCAACAATTGTACATATTATTAATGAAACTTCAGACATTATTCAGATTTCACCAGTCTTCTTTTAATGTTTGTGCTCTGTTCTGGGTTCCAGTCCAGGACATAACATTGCATTTAGTCATCATGTCTCCTGAGCCTTTTTTGGTCTGTGACAGTTTCTGACTGTTCTTGTTTTTCAGGACCTTGGCAGTTTTGAGGAATACTAGTTAGGTATTTTATAGAATGTTCCTCAGTTTGGTTTTGTCTCATGTTTTCCTTATGGTTAGACTAGGATTATTGATTTGGGGACTGCCATTCCCCTCACATCATTTAAAGGAGACGTGGTACATGTTACCGCCATGACTGATCACTGATGATGTCAACTTTTATCACCTGACTCAGGCAGTATGTGCCAGGCTTCTTCACTGTGCCTCCCCCCACCCCCGGCCCACATTTTCTATTCTTTACTTATTGAAAACAAGTCACTAAGTGAAGCCTGTGCTCAACTTTTTGAGGCGGGTAGTATCTACATATTATTTGGAATTCTTTAGTATGAGAAATTTTTCTCTTCTCCATTTATTTAGGTAATTATTTATATCGATATGAATTTATTAATATTTATTTTATACGTTGAATTATAAGCCAATACTACATTATTTATTTTGTTGCTCAATTATTGCAGCTTTTGTCATTGAGAGCTCTTCTAGGTTGGCTCTTGTGTCCTTTTTACATACTCCCATGTGTATTTTTTTTAAAAACATTTCCTGACTTTCTGGCACTATAAGACATTCCAATCTTATTCTATATAATCTCTGCCCCAGCCCTAGAATTAGCCATTTCTCCAAAAAACCTTGGTTTCTTTTGTTGGAGAATGATATTAGAAATTAATATGTGGAATTAGGTATACTCATTGCTACTGAGGTATCACTGCTTTTGAACCCTCTCAGCTGAGAGAGCAAGAAAATATGTGTGTATATACGAACCCATGTTAGTATATAACACATCTATAAATATGTCTGTGTTTCCATCTGCATCTATATTAAGCTAAACATGAGTTCATGCTGATGTCTTGAACTCTAATCCATTACTACATGGCTCATTCCAGCCTTATTCTTTTACTTGTCTATAACCTCCCACTCCAGCAGTGACAAACCTGGCTCCCACCATCTGTTGTCCATTTGTTTAATTATTCAGTTCCAGTATTCATGTATCATGATTTCAAAATTATTAACCTGTTCCCCGTGGGAAAATCTTTATCAACTAGAGTAACAAATTTATGTACAGTTCCTTTTGCCTTTAGTCTTGCAACCTCCACTCATTTCTAAAGTTATTTAGGTCAGCACCTTTTTCCTACCACCCTTTAGAGTGGGGTTATTTCATACATTTGTAATAAGTTAGATTCTTTTGTGCCCATTTCATCTTGGGGTATCCTGACCTCCTAAATCATTTTTTAAATTTGCTTCCACTAAGTTTCACTCTTTAGGCTGTAAAGTTTATAGGTTGAATTTCCACCAGGAATGAATGAGAGTTCCTTTTGTTCCATATCCTCATCAGCATTTGGTATTTTCAGTTTTTTTTTTTTTTATGTTAATCATTGTACTAGATGTATGGAATAGTAGCTTCAAAGGTTTTAATCAGTTTTATAGCTTTAGTGGCTTGCATAGGGCATGCTGTTGTTGGAATGAATCAATGCATAACTGACTAGAACAAGAAAATGTGATTTTAAGATTTATGTCTTTGAGGTTCCTCTATTATTGAAGGGAATGCATGTAGATAGAGATTGCATTTGGAGAGGTTGTAAGCTTAATGTTTTACAAAGTGAAATAGACTAAGTATAAGGACAATAGGATGTGGCAGGGACTGAGGCAATGTGGAGACCTCCAGAGAATCAACAAACCTGCTACTGCCAGATTTTCTCAATTTTCAGGTTAAGCCATAAAACCAAATTTATAGTAAATCTCCTAATTTGTAAATTTTAATAATCAACTAAGAATTTAAACCACTTTGTGAGATAGGTAGTATATGTTTCTAGGACAGATCTGAACAGTGGTCTACCATTTTTTAACCTATGTACCATACTTTTAGTCTCTTCTGGCATGGCATCTAGGCAATGTATTATTAATGGCCTAAGATTTTAGTCATTATTTATTATTTGAGATTATTTTGATTATTTGAGAAAATCAAAATGAGTTTGAGATGTGGGGGACAGAACTGAAGAGGAGAGGAAAATCAACATGAAGACTTCAATATTAGAAGGGAACCTAGAAAATGTGACTTTATGCCCAGTCTACAAGCATATGTTAGGGAACAGTATTTAATGGTTAATTATTTGAACCTTTGTAAGTGTGAGAACTCCAGGTTAAGAAGTCATGTGGATCAATCATCTTCATCATGGAATGTGGATATTTCATTTAAGCTACTGCCTTTTAGAGTTTTGAGACAATCTGTCTTCCTCCATAGTGGGGTTTTGTGGAGGAAAAAAATCAGGCAGGCCACCAAAGTTGGGCTAGCCATTTCATTGTCTTTCTACATTCCCACACCGCTCCCCCGCACTGCCCCAGTGATGTAAAATATGAACACATTTTATAATTTATCGGGAGAGAAGAAATTATATGTCACATGCAATCTAGTAAATATTTACGAATTTTCTGCTTCTTAACACGAGGGAGCGAAAATAACTCCTGATTGCGTGTTAGCAATTACTGTATGTCTGGAGAAGAAAAGAAACTCACAGTCTTGAATAAGGTTTCCATGTCTGCACGGAAATGTTCCTGTTGAGTTGTCTCTTCTTTTTGACATGTTTGACTCCCTTCTGTTTCATTACTGTTCTAATAAACCCCGAAGCTGTGTTTCAGCAGAACCAATACACTCTCTAATCAGAGACGACATGATACACAGTAAAATGGATTCTACATTCTGCGTGGAATGGACAATAAGCAAGAAAAAAAATCCTCTTTCATTTTAATTAGAATTAGAAGGCTCCCCAGGCTGGTTAGCTCAGTTAGTGAGCACCCTGTGGAGGCCATGTTCTGACCCTCCCACAGGCCAGTTAATTTTGCTTAGTTCAGTAGCCACAGCTTGTGTCTCTGGCTCTGCACAGTTATTTGGAGAACACGTCCCCTTAATCATTAAGGAAACGAAATGTCTGAGAGAAAACGGAATGGCTGAGCATGAGTGCATCTGCACTTCTGGCAAAATGACTTTCAGTGCAAGCCCTATTGATGTCTGTGGTCAGTACCATTATCTCGATAGCCAGAGAACATTATATGGAGAGAAGCCTACTTATTATCTATGTGATAATGACCTTCCTTGACCATTCATAGCCTCAGCTTTCTTATCAGGAGTCGGCCATTAGGATTTAATGACACTATGTCTGTGAAAACTCTCGAAATGCAAAGAGTTATACAGATCCAAAACAAGACCGTTGACTATATTGTCTATGGAAAACAATCTCTTGTCATGGCAATCTCTTTACATGAAAAATCTGCATTCTATTTATTTCAAGATATATTATTTCGATCTTATTCCGGCTCAATGCTATAAGTAGAGGTGTTCAGAAGCTCACTTTGAACAGAAATCCATGCTTATCTACTAATTCTTCACCCCAGAGTTGCTCTTACCCAAGGTGCCATGGCAACTATGGTGCACCCCCTGCTTCTGGTGCTGTGGAAGAGGGACATGTTCTGGCTCTTCCAACTCATTCTACTCCATTAAGAAAGCTGTACCTTCTCTTTTCTCTCTATACTGCTTGTCTCAATGAGTTCATCCAAGCTTGTGTCATTAAATACTATTTCTATGCAGAGAACTCCTGAATGTTTATCTCTAGCACTGCTGCCTTCCATAACTTGAAGACTCATCTCTAGGAATGCACGCTCTTCATCTCACATAGATGTATAAATGGTTTCTCAAATTTAATGTGTTCTGAACTTAACTTGATATTTCCCAACCTGCTCTGTAGTAACCAGTTCTTCCTGCTGTTAATGGCAACTCTGGTCATTCAGTTGTTCAAGTGAAACAGCCTAGTGTTATTTTTGGTAAAGAAAAAAATGATTCAGACATTTGTTAAAGCATGATGAAGCAGACTTTATTTAGGGGGACCACAATGAGGAGGTTGCAGTCGGAGAGACAGATTGGGCTGAACTCTGATTACAACAAAGAAAAATGGGAATTTATAGCCAAACAGTAGGGCGGAGATCAGTGGGTGGAAAATTACTAAAAAGAGACATCCAGGCTAGGGAGATTCATGCTAGACTAACTCAATAGGATTCTTGCTGAAGGCAGGTCAGGGTGATAAATGTCTTAGTTTGAGCTACTATAACAAAGTATCACAGACTGGGTGGCTTATAAACAACAGAAATTTATTTCTTACAGTTCCGGAGGCTGGAAGTCTTGAGATCAGGGTGGCGCCATGGCTGATTTCTCCTGAGGGCCTTCTTTAGGGTTGCAGATTGGTGACTTCTCCTTGCATCTTCACGTGGTAAAAGGAGGAAAGAAAGAGAGGAAGCAAGCTCTCTCATAATGCTTATAAAAACATGAATCCCACTTATGAGGGTTCCATCTTCAAGTCTTCATTGTATCCTAAAGGCCCCATCTCCTAATAGCATCACATTGGGGATTAGATTTCAACATACGAATATTGGGAGGGACACAAACATTAAGTTCATAACAGATATCAAGGGGCTAAGGAATGAGGAATTTGATCAGATTTTTGCTAAACTGACCTAGTAGGATTCTTGTTAAACTAAACTATAAGGGCCAAGGACAGAGCCCAAGGTTAGGGCCTCGAGGGCTTAGAGGAGCCTGACTCCAGTCCAGTTAGGTCACAGAAAGAGTCTTTGTCATCCTCATCTCCTTTCTTTTGTTCATACCACAATCTGATATCCCTGCAAACTTTGTTTTTGGCTTTGCTTCCAAAATATATCCAGAATTTGACCACTTTTACCATACTCTGCCACTACACTGATCTAAGCTGCCATATTTCACTTAAATTTTGCACGAGCCTCCTGCTCCGCTTTCACTTTCTTTCATTAGGAATCAGCTTAACCCTGCTTAAGCACAGGTTGGAACGCTGTCCCCCTCTGAGCAAAACTCTCCAATGGCTCCCAACTCTCTCAGTGCAGAAGCCAAAGTCCTCACACTGACACACGGAGACTTCGTGACTTGGCCCCATCACCTCTCTGACTCCACATCACTGCTTTCCTTCTCTCTCACACCACGTCAGCCACACTGGCCTCTTTGCTGTCCTGTAAACACCCACAGACTGTCTTCATTGTCATTATTGTCTTTCTACTCCCACCTAAATGTAAATTCTATGAGATTATTGTTCATTTTGTACTCTGCAGAATCCCTTGACAGTGACTCACACAGTGTAAGCAGGAGTTGAATATTCCTTAAATAAAAAAATACATTAATTTTCAGCTTTTAAAAATATGTTCAAAGATGCATGTTAAAATTTTAAAGGTAGCTATTTAAAGAATAGCAGCAATAG